>NW_024725698.1:0-7970 GCF_018991925.1 Homarus americanus | reverse complement strand
TATATATATATATATATATATATATATATATATATATATATATATATATATATATATATATATATATATATATATATTTCATGTAAATCCACAATGAAAACGTGGATAAGATAAATCTTGATAAAATCACACGGGAAAATGGAAACAACGGAGTACCTTAGCTTTCGTCTTTATTCAAGACATCTTCAGAGGCAAATGGATTACATGGGCAGAGAGAGGCTTAAATATACAGGGTGACCTAAAAACATGAGGTCAGGTTATAATGATGACATCCACTAATCCCCACACCAACACACACGTAGAGGAGCTTAAGAGAAGGGTGGTGACGTGACTAGACAGGTCAGGTCAGAAAAAAGGGACCCACAAAATAACTATCATACATCAAGATCAAAGGTTTTCAAAGCATTTTTGTCAGTGGCCCAAGGTTAAAAATGCTTTGAAAACCTTTGATCTTGATGTATGATAGTTATTTTGTGGGTCCCTTTTTTCTGACCTGACCTGTCTAGTCACGTCACCACCCTTCTCTTAAGCTCCTCTACGTGTGTGTTGGTGTGCGGATTAGTGGATGTCATCATTATGACCTGACCTTATATTTTTAGGTCACCCTGTATATTTAAGCCTCTCTCTGTCCATGTAACCCAGTTGCCTCTGAAGATGTCTTGAATAAAGACGAAAGCTAAGGTACTCCGTTGTTTCCATTTTCCCGTGTGATTTTATCAAGATATATATATATATATATATATATATATAAATTGTAATTTACATATTATTCATATTATGCTAGAGCGCCCACAAAACATGAGAAACGTTTGAGTCCCCCAGTAGAGATGTCCGTTCTCTATCCACTCCAGGATGTCCGTTTTCTTTTTGTGTACTCGCTCAGGGACTCAAGTATTTCTGCATATGACACAGGATGATAAGGGAATTTGAATTTATTTGTTTATTTATTTATATATAATATACTGTAATATATTAAATATACTGCAAGTATTTTCTTTAATTTATATACGTGTTTCGCGACAAAGGGAGGCTACATTTATGGTGATCGTTAAGGACCAAACTCCGAATCCATGACGTGACTTCTGTTCATTATTTATATCCTAAATTTACCACTGTCGGCAGTTTCAAGAATTAATGCAGTCATTTACTGAATATTCTTTGCAAAAAAATAAATTTTAAATGAATTATTTATAAGAGATAAGTATTATGATCAGTAAATATACAGAGATGCATTACTGACCACCTCCGAACACAAGGATGGCTAAAAATAGCCACAGGCGGTCACAGTCAAGGTCACTTTCCCTTTCTTGTCACTGGCAAATGGGGGAGGGGGGGATGATAATAGCAGCTGTGTTTATTACGGTATGTTAGACTGGTTTATAATACATTTTTATTATTTTAATATACCGGTAATCTTCATTTTAATCCAGCTTACCAAACGTAAGTTTCAGTATAAAATAATTAGTGGTACTGTAGGACCTTGTGAGTGGTTTACTGTATACATAAATATTACATAAATTATTTCTGCAATTCTTCACAAAAAAAACACATAAATCAATTGAATATGTGATGTCGAACGTGAACTGTAAACACTGTGTGTGATGTAGAGAGAGCGCGGGTGTAAAACGCTATGTAATTTGATTTTCTCTTTTATGTAAAATTTTACAATTTACTTATAATATATAGGTATACTGTATACATAAATATTACATACATTATTTCTGCAATTGTTCACAAACAAAACACATAACTCAATTGAACATGTGATGTCGAAAGTGAACTGAAGCCACAACAACCGTTCGAGTGGAATCGCGTTAGAGCAAACGAGTTCGCGTTTTACAAATATCGTTCCTCAATTCATAAATCGCGTTCGAGCAAATTCGCGTTGTCAAAACACGCGTTATAGCAGAACTCACTGTACTGTATTATCTCAAGTCATACACTCAACAGCTTTCCCTCCTTTACTGTAATACTCGTCAGTCATACGTCCGGCAGTCTTCCCTATCCATTAACTTAGTACAGTACAGCCTTTCCTCTCTCAACCATAATATACAACCAGCCTTCTCTCACTCTGCACTGTACCTTTCACTGTAAATGATCCACGGAAAAGGAAGAATTTTAATCCCTAAAAAATATTATGCCTACAGTATTGACCTCCAACTTCTTGTATAAAAATTAAACTATACTCTAAATCTCATGAAGGTAATTAGTCTTTTCTCCCATACACAATTTTTTAAACTAATATCCTCACTTCTACAAACTTCACTATAAGTCACTTTCTCACTTTTAAACACCTTCAGCATAGTGCTAAGTCATTGTCTCACTTCCACACAACTTAACCACAGTTTTAACTGTTAGAAACCTAATCTTAAACACCGTCTAAAGTCATTAGTCAGTTTACAAATCTATAGAAAGGTTCAAATAACACAGCAACACCAAAACTCAACATAGTTAAATAATCTGTTAAGTACTGGTGTGGCCACTTACTTCTACTGTAAAGTAACTAACTCAATAACATACTGCAAGGTAGACCACAGTATTCCTTCTCTCGTACAGGTCCTGGTCCTGGTCTGGTGTGATGGCTGATCTGAGGAGCTTGATAGAGAAACCAAAGATCACATGAAGATTAGCCCCCAATTAATATCACCTGATGAATTAAGCACCTTAACACTAAGTAAGTTAGGTAAGGTTAGGGTGGTTAATCTTAAGGTTAAATAAGCCAGAGGTGATCCAAAAATAATTTTCACTGATAATTCTGAAGGAAAATGAACTGACGATCCTTATAATCTGTTTAACTTCACAATTAAGATGAGTTTCATATTGTCTTAACCTACCCTTTGTGGGATAAGACCCATCAATTATTTGTTCATTGAATATCTATATGGAAATACACTGTACTAACAGTTGTATACAGATAGGAAAGCGACCATTAATTTTGTGCCAGCTGTGCATCAACATTCTATGGTACTTAGTACTTGAGTCTGTGTGAACATAATGTGCAGTATACTGACTACTGTACAACAGAGATAGTGGTCATTCATATGTTGACCTCCTAGTTGCCAGTTTAGCGTTGTTTACGCCGTCTACCTTTAATGCCACCTGTGACAGTTTTTTGGCATTTATCAAAGCCATTGTTAACAATTCTCGTGTTAGATAACGTCTTATATGTAATGGTATTTCTCCAGATTTTTTTGTATTTAGCAATTTTGCCGATAAATCTAGTGACATTCACTGACCGAGCTGCTGCAGCCCAGCCAGCTGTTCCCAGGTGCCTGTCTTGTTAACAACTTTACACCACATGCATGTAAACATTTATAAATATGCTGGAGCATTATATCAATATACAATAACGGCATTTTTTTTTTAAATTTAACAACAAATATTACAAGTTATTGCCCCAGTAACGTTTGTTTGTAAAAAATCGCAGTTAACATCGAAAGATATTTTGAAAGGTGTCGGTGTGTGTAGGGACACCCATAATGTGACTAGTGTAAACACTAAACTTAAGCAGAGTTCAGTAACATTTACTCTTCTGGAAAAATGCTACAGTTAGGTAAAACTTATTTACGAGTGCTGGAAATTATGTGACCGAGACCTGCCGGTACAGCAAAGTGAAAATCTGGTGCTAGTGGTGGAGTGTATTTAGAGATCGACGTTGTATAAGACGACTCCTAGTTTTAAGAAAACAAATTGGAGCTTCAAAGGTGAACTTACAGGCCACTGTACTGTACATCTACATGTGTGTGTGTGTGTGCATGTGTATATGTGTGTGCGTGCGTGTATGTGTGTGTATATGTGTGCGCGTGCGTATATGTGTGTGTGTGCGTGTGTATATGTGTGTGTGTGTGTGTGTGTATGTGTGTGTATATGTGTGTGTGTATATGTGTGTATGTGTGTATGTGTGTATGTATGTATGTATGTATGTATGTATGTATGTATGTATGTATGTGTGTGTGTGTGTATGTATGTATGTGTGTGTGTATGTATGTGTGTGTGTATATGTGTGTATGTATAATAATAATAAATATATATATATATATATATATATATATATATATATATATATATATATATATATATATATATATATATATATATATATATATATCTTGATAAAATCACACGGGAAATGGAACAACGGAGTACCTTAGCTTTGCCTTATTCAAGACATCTTCAGAGGCAACTGGATTATATGGCAGAGGAGATAAGACGTGCCGAAGGCGCTCCTGGTTTTAGCAGCCAGGCCGAATCTGTTTGGCCCTGCCCACTCCCCCTGCTATACCCCAACGCCTACCAGCCTTACTACACCAGGATCGATTCAGCAAAACATTCTAGTGATTAGTGAACGATTGATTACGGAGCAGTGTTCCTATAGTGCACTTAAGGAACTTTCTCGGCAAAACATTCTAGCCATCAGTGCAATAAGTGATTACCATACAGTGCTCGATAGTGCACCCCAAGGAAAAGTCAGACAGTGGGCACTTTATCGGTCAACTTTAAAGTGCCAGTGACAAGGACCACCGCGGTGTTTACATATATCGTGAAAACTGTGTCGGCGACCCCAAGCACCGAGGACAAAGTCCACGGTCTTTACAACTGACAAATATTAACAGATGTCTACCAGTGTCAGTGTCCCTCAAAGTGCCGCCAGTGACAAACACTTCCATCCGCCCACAACAGATTTCAACCGATGGCCACCAATCACTTACTCCCGACGCACTCTGTACCGTCTAAAACGAGGGAACGGTTATCCTGATGGCAGTGTTATAGCGCTACTCAAGTCACTGAAAATATTCCACGCGCGGAGCCGTAGACAAGGCCGTCATGCACATAAGCCCATTAGAACCGTAACCTCCACTAGGAAACGGAGAAACCGACCCTTGACAGACCATACCACCACACTGAAGTTCCACGGATATGGTATGATCTCCCGTCTTTACTGCTATCCAACGTCACTTCCCTAGCTAACAAGTTCGACGAGCTGGCAACTACAGTCAGGTCAACCGCCGCGCGCGTGGTTGCCATATGTGAGACTTGGCAAATTGTACCTGAAACGTGTCACATTGAGGGATATCAACTCTTTCATCACCTTCGTTCACAAAGACGTGGAGGGGGCGTTGCCCTCTTCTGTCAAGATGACCTACGCCCGTCACGCCTGGATGTTCAAGTCCCAGCAGATGTGGAAGCATTATGGGTACGTGTCGTGCTACGGGCCCACCCACGCAACACTGCTTCCATTATAATCTGTGTGGCATACCATCCGCCTCGATCACCCACCAGAGACACTCTTATCAATCATCTCATCACCACCTCAGACCACCTCAGAGTTAGGTACCCATGTGCCAAGTTAGTATTATGTGGGGATTTAAATGAAATTGACACCACTGATATCCAGGACCAGCTATCATTATCACAAGTTGTGACCTTCCCCACACATGGTCAAAACACCCTTGACCTTATCTTAACTGACTTAGCGGACCAGTACCAACCTCCTCAACCACTGCCTCCTATCGGGTGTAGCACACACTTATCAGTGCTCTGGTCCCCTGCTGCCACTCCCACTCAAGTACAGAGACCCTACATCAAGACCTACAGGCCGATTACTGACTCTGCAATACGCCTCTTTGGGCAGTGGATAGTTCACTATCCCTGGACTGAAGTACTTAGCGTGGATGACGTGGAAACCAAATGGATAAATTATACCAACACCACCACGGAAGCTCACCACCACGGAAGCTCACCACCACGGAAGCTCACCACCACTTCTTCCCCGAGAAGTCCGTCAGATCTCACCCAGCTGACTTGCCCTGGATCACACCTCGGATCAAAAGACTTATGCAACAGAGAGACAGAGCCTTTCATCTCAATGACCACATCCGCTACAGGTCCCTTCGCAACCGAGTCATCCGCGAAATACGCACTGCAAAGAAGTCCCACTACCCAACCAAATTACAACACCTGAAGCAGACCAACATCAGTCAATGGTATGGTAAGCTTAAAGAGCTCTGTGGACTAAACAATATGACACACCCCCTCCCCTTCCTTAGCCATCTCACTAATGTTGACGCAGCTGAGCAAACAAACAACCATTTCGCTACTATATGCCAGACGCTCCCACGGCTCGACACAACCACTCTCCCTGCTTACCTACCAGCCCCCCTTCCCACTGACTTAGTAGAAGAATTTGACGTAGCAAAACGCCTGGACAAACTAAAATTAAAGCGCTCTACCACCCCCATTGACTTACCAATGAAACTATTCAAGGAGTTCTCCCCGGAGCTTGCTAAACCCCTCTGCTCCATCATCAATGCCTCTCTCAGTCAAGCCAGATGCCCAGCTGACTGGAAGACCTCTTATGTATCACTAGTGCCCAAGTCGACCAGCCCACAATCCTTAAATCAGCTACGACCTATTGCAATCACCAATACCCAGCCTAATCTGTGAAAGTTGTGTGTTTGACTGGGCTTATGCTGATATTGCAGGAGTCGTAGACCCTCAGCAATTTGGCAACATGAAAACTTCCTCCACCACTCACTGTCTTGTCAGCTTTCTCGATTACATATACCGCCATCTCGAGAAACGAAAAATGTCTGTAGCTGTCGCCTTCATTGATTTCACTAAAGCGTTCGACCTAGTCGACCACAATATAATCATAAACAAAGCTATTGACCTCGGGCTTCGGAGAAGTCTCATACCATGGCTTACAGACTTCCTCAGTGACCGACGCCAAGCTGTACGCTTCCGAGGGGCTGTCTCCACCTTTCAGTCACTCACCTGTGGCGTCCCCCAAGGCACCAAGATGGGACCACTCTGCTTCCTTATGCTCATCAATGATGCCCTAAGAGAAACCCCTGCTCGCTGGAAATATGTCGACGACTCCACCATTGGGATCAGCGTCAACAATTCTGCTCCCCACTATACCGCTTCCTTCAGGATTTATTATTAACAGTCTCCAAAAACTGGGCCACCAACAACTATGTCACCATCAACCATACCAAGACCATGGCGTACATCAACCTCCTCCGACATTGTCCCACTCTTCCAGTTTCTTGGTCCGAACATTACCCAGGCTGATTCCATCAAGCTCCTCAAGGCCACCATAGACAACAAACTAAATTGAAAAAACCACACGTCAGCGAAGTTGTCAAATCCTCCAGTTTCCGTCTCCACCTGCTCCGCCGACTCAAGTCCCTCGGAGTTCCTGCACACGAGCTCCTCAGTGTATACACAACATTCATACTTCCCAAGCTCACCTATGCCTCCCCCACCTGGTCTTCCTCCCTAAATGCCACACAACGTAAACACCTAGAAAAAGTGCAAAAGAGGGCATGCAGGATTATTCTCTCCCCTTCCTACTCCACATATCAAGAAGCGCTCAACACACTGACCTCTTTCAATTTCTTACCGACCATCACCACGCTCCATCTGCAAATTTGGTAAGAAGCTTTCACACCATCCCCGACACCGGCCCCTACTACCACCTGAGATCCCCTGTCCGAGAATTGCTGTTCGACACCACAACCGCATCCAGCCCATACGTGCACGAACTGATCGCTATAAGAACAGCCCAGTCCCAACCATTGTAAAAATTATCAATAACATGTAATAAATCAGTGTATTCACTCCCAGTAAACACTGCTCCCTACACTGTCACTATGTTGAAATGAACTGTAGTTTGAGCTGATCCCCATCTAAGTTATTATATGTCTTATTTGTGTCACTTGTATATTATTTGTAATTCGTAACCCATTCCCCAAATATGTAACTGTATATTTTCAGCCTTCTGGCTGCCAAGCTCTTTCAATAAACCGTTAATTATTATTATTATTATTATTATTATTATTATATACAGGGTGACCTAAAAACATGGTCAGGTCATAATGATGACATCCACTAATCCCCACACCAACACACACGTAGAGGAGCTTAAGAGAAGGGTGATGACGTGACTAGACAGGTCAGGTCAGAAA
>NW_024725697.1:0-8604 GCF_018991925.1 Homarus americanus | reverse complement strand
ACCATCACCTGTTGCTGCTGCTGTTGTTGCTGCTACACCTAGAGGATCACCTCCCCCACAATCCACCACCACCTGCTGCTGCTGCACCTACAGGATCAACTCCCCAACAGTATACCACCACCACCTGCAGCTGTTGCTGCACTTACAGGATCAACTCCCCCACAGTCCACTACCACCACCTGCTGCTGCTGCTTATGTTGTTGCTGTTGCTGCACCTACAGGATCAACTCCCCCACAGCCCACTACCACCACCTGCTGCTGCTGCTGCTGCTGCTGTTGTTGCTGCTGCTGCTGCACCTACAGGATCAACTCCCCCACAGTCCACCACCACCACCTGCTGCTGCTGCTGCTGGGACTGCTGTTGTTGCTGCTACTGCTGCTGCTGCACCTGCAGGATCAACTCCCCCACAGACCACCACCACTACCTGCTGCTGCTACTGTTATTGTTGTTGGTGCTACTGCTGCTACTTTACCTACAGGATCAACTCCCCCACAGTCCACCGCCACCTGCTGCTGCTGCTGCTCCACAGGATCAACTCCCAAAGTTCACTCACACCACCTGTTGCTGCTGTTGTTGTTGTTGTTGTTGTTGCTGCAATCACAGGGATCAACTCCCCCACAGTCCACTACCACTACCTGCTGCTGCTGTTGCTGCAGCTGCTGCACCTATAGGATCAACTCCCCCACAGTCCACTACCACCACCTGCTGCTGCTGTTGCTGCAGCTGCTGCACCTACAGGATCAACTCCCTCACAGTCCACCACCACCACCTGCTGCACCTACAGGATCAGCTCCCCCACAGTCACCACCACCACCTTCTGCTGTTGCACTTACAGGATCACCTCCCCCATAGTCCACAACCACCACCTGCTGTTGCTGATGCACCTACAGGATCAACTCCCCCACAGTCCACTACCACCATCACCTGTTGCTGCTGCTGTTGTTGCTGCTGCACCTAAGGAATCAACTCCCCACAGTTCACCACCACCACCTGCTGCACCTACAGGATCAACTCCCCCACAGTCACCACCACCACCTTCTGCTGTTGCACTTACAGGATCACCTCCCCCATAGTCCACAACCACCACCTGCTGTTGCTGATGCACCTACAGGATCAACTCCTCCACAGTCCACTACCACCATCACCTGTTGCTGCTGCTGTTGTTGCTGCTGCACCTAAGGAATCAACTCCCCCACAGTCCACAACCACTCTGCAGCTGCACCTACAGGATCAACTACCCCACAGTCCACCACCACCTGCTGCTGCTCCTACAGGATAACCTCCCCACAGTCCATCACCACCACCTGCTGCTGCCACTGCACCTACAGGATCACCTCCCCCACAGTCCACCACCACCTGCTGCTGCTGCTGCACCTACAAGATCAACTCCCCCACAGTCCACCACCACCATCCTGCTGTTGCTGCTGCACCTACAGGATCATCTCCCCCACAGTCCACCACCACCTGCTGCTGCTGCACCTACAAGATCAACTCCGGCACAGTCCACCACCATCACCTGCTGCACCTACAGGATCAACTCCCCCACAGTCTATCACCACCACCACCACCTGCTGCTGCTGCACCTATAGGATCAACTCCCCCACAGTCCACCACCACCACCTGCTGCTGCTGCTGCACCTACAGGATCAACTCCCTCACAGTCCACCACCACTCTGCAGCTGCACCTACAGGATCAACTCCCCCACAGTCCACCACCACCACCTGCTGCACCTACAGGATCAACTCCCCCACAGTCCACCACCACCTGCTGTTGCTGCACCTACAGGATCAACTCCCCCACAGTCCACCACCACCACCTGCTGCTGCTGTTGCACCTACAGGATCAACTCCCCCACAGGCAGTTGGGATGATAATAGACAGGACGGACAGACTTGAGACAGATTAGAAGGCATTTGTAAACAAGTATAACACCAAACTGACCATAGCTGCGTCAGTGACGGTTGCTGGTCTTACATCCACCAGCGTAAATAATAATATGCATTAAAAAGTAACACCCTCGCGAGGAAAGAACATCGATGGTCGGTCAGTCGTGTGAGATGGGCCTAAAACTGACTAACGCACATGACGACTATGATGAATTTACAACAGGTGATGACTTAAGCGGATGGTGACTAATCTAACCAGAATCAAGGTCACTTCTCATCATAATATAAGTTATCTCGGAATGATCATCGGTGATTCATAATAATTTTTTTTTTATGATTTTACCCTCTCCTTATGGCGAATATTTCTTTAACTAATTATTCTAACTTTTATTCTATTCCTTCCTATAGTATACTACATACTTACAGTACCTAATAACCAGGACCATGATTATAACAACCAGGACCATGATTATAACAACCACGACCATGACTATAACAACCACGGACCATGATTATGACAACCACGACCATAATTATAACAACCACGAATATGATTATAACAACGACCATGATTATAACAACCACGACCATGATTATAACTACCACGACTATGATTATAACAACCACGACTATGATTATAACAAGCACGACCATGAATATAACCACGACCATGATTATAACAATCACGACCATGATTATAACAACCACGACCATGAATTAACAACCACGACTATGATCATAGCAACCACGACCATGATTATAACAAGCACGACCATGAATATAACCACGACCATCATTATAACAATCACGACCATGATTATAATGTTAATGACCACAGAATAACCACGACCATGAATATAACCACGACCATCATTATAACAATCACGACCATGATTATAACAACCACGACTATGATTATAACAACCACGACCATGATTATAACAATCACGACCAGGATTATATCAACCACGACCATGATTATAACAACCACGAATATAATTATAACAAGCACGACCATGAATATAACAACCAAGACCATGATTATAACATCCACAACGATGATCATAACCAAGACTATGATTATAACAACCACGACCATGATTGTAACAACCAAGACCATGATTATAACAACCACGACCATAATTATAACAACCACGACCATCTGGAAAACGATGTCGCTGTACGCTATGCAAGCACGAGCGCTCGAACTTTCACGCCTCTGTAAACTGTACCACCGGACTCGCCACCGGGCACGAAGGGCCCACAATCACTTGTCTAAGATACCATAGGACTAGCCGTGTGTATATGTTCTGGGTAGCCGAAATGGCACAATATTTTTTCATCAAACTTGGTGGAAAAATCGCAAAAAATTCGTAGAATAGAACAAACCTGGTCCCATGTCGATGATTTCTTTAGGAAGGCATTAATTAACAATTTTATTTACGATGGAAAACGATGCAAGTCTACGGACTTGGCGCACCCGAATTAACCATGCAAGTCTACAGACTTGCCGCACCCTCATTCACTGTACGCTAGCCAAGCACAAGCATTCAAACTTTCACCGGGCACGAAGGGCCCGAGATCACTTGTCCTCTGTTTTCTGACACGTACAGTATACTGGACTGGACTGGACCAGCAACTTGTATACACACACACATATATATATATATATATACAAACCAAACAGCACCTCACTTAACACACCAAGTTGTTGGAGGGTTTCTGTGATAGCACCTGGTAATATCCGGACGTCTCATTTATCGACTCGTACCTGATGACTATCATAATAGACAAAACATGAAGCTTGTCGATGCTTTACTTTATATCTTATATTTTTACCTGTTTATAACGAAGATACTTGGTACTCTTTACCACAGAACATTGTGTTGTCCAAGTCTTAACTGAGAACTCTGACACATGTGTACAAGTAGTCGTAGTTTCCAAAAGTCGAACAGAAGTTCAGACAATCGTGAGGTCGTAAACATGTGGTCGCAAATGGAACGAAAAGATTAAAGAAATACGATCAGTGTCACAAGTATGACAAGACTGGTCCACGATTTAGTTGACCAGTCTTGCCCTCTCGCCCTCACCTCCTTACCAGTTGAAGGAAACGACCCGAGACAACTTACTGGTCTCTCCAAACTTTTAGCTCTCACTAACGCAAAAGCTTCTCAATATTCCGTACAGTTGTGGAGAAAATGCTCTTGACACTACTGGCAATATTTAACATCTACACTTGAGGATCTTGTAGGTAAGGATGATATAGATTTCAACGTTATTCATTCAGACTTTTCGTGGTAGTTTTGTATGGTGGTGTTTCTGATATATCTAAAGTGCACGAAACAGGTGACTCAGAGACAGACTTCATAATTTTGAGCCGTTCACTGTCTCTTGTGTAAAAATAAATTCCACTTAAGAACCTCACCAGCAACCAGTTCGCCATGGTGGTCCTACCAGTGTCAACAAACACCCACCAACAGTGATTACTAGATCGAGAGAACTGAAGCTCCTCACCACGACAAGGCAGTTACCAAACATCAGTTCTCTGAATTAAAAACTGCAGTGGGATACAAGGGACCCACTTTTAGGTCTGAGTCTGCCACCAACTCAGACGTGTTTTTGTTGAAGGAGTTATCTACCTTTGGCAGTGGAGGTCCATCTCCCTAAAATATTACCTTCCGAACACTTCTGAGGTACATGCTCAATTGCTCATATCCATGCCATATTTCAGCCAGAGATAGTGAACATCTATGAGCTAAATCTTAATAGTAACAGTATTGTGACCAAGTCCTAGTTTGCTGATCTTGACTGACTTTCTACCTCATTTACACACAGCTGAAGGGTCTCAATTGTTTCTCTTACAACACAACATATTTATCGTTTGTCACTCCTGATCTGTTTGTTTTTTTGTTTTTTTTATTTCAGCATTTTTTTATGATGCAATTTGTTTTTGCCTTTTGTCCCCCCCCCCCAGGCCCCATGTGGGTCAGGGACCTGTGCCCAGGTAATTCCCTTAATACACCAACAAATTTTCAACAATAACACGTGCTTAATATAATGTGCAAGTACAGTAGCCACTAGGAAACCAACATGGTATACATGCATTGAAGTTAATTGTATACGGTAATTTAATTTGCCATGTTATTCTGAATTCTAGTCTAGTTTAGTTTAAAGTATATTCTTGAACGGGAAGACATAAACAGATTAACACTGGGGAACAAAATTCAACTTTTTGTCAGTTGCATACATTTTGAGAATTGTTTCTGGGTAAATTGAGGTCACTGATTTCAAATATGGCACCGGTTTTTTTCTATCGGGTCTAGTTTTGTTGCGGTGAGTTACCTACCATTTACTACTATATATAGTTAGACTACCATATACTACTGCTAAAAATCTAAACCAGCACACAGAGAGGAATTACCAAACACGTAGAATTAATTTTTAATTACTTTTATTTACCTTGACAAGCATATTTTGGATTCATCAGTTGCTTTTGTGAAATTTGCCAGATTTATTCAGGCACAAACTTGCGTTTAATGGACTGTCTTGAATATCGCCTCTCAGTGCAGTCTCGCTGAATGCTCCAGCAATAGTCCGCCATCATGTGAATGTCCCAGCGACCTTGATACCTGTCTTCCATGACTTTGATATCCTGGTGAAAGCGTTCACCTTGCTCATCACTCACGTCCCCAAAGTTTGCCGGAAACAGTTCAAGATGACTGTTCAGGAAATGCATCTTAATGCTCATGTTGCAACCTAACATATGGAAACTTTCCATCAAAGATTCAACGAGCTTTTTATAGTCCTCTGATTTCCTGTTTCCAAGAAAGTTCCTTACAACAGAAACGAATGCTCCCCATGCATTTCTCTCAACATCAGTCATGGATTGAGTGAAGGCTTGGTCTATAATCAGCGTCCTAATTTGAGGGCCGTCGAAAATACCTGCTTTGAGTTTTTCTAGCGTTAAACCAGGGAACACTTCACGCAGATACTTAAAACAGTCACTGTCAGTATCGAGCGCCTTGACAAACTGTATCATAAGGCCCAGCTTGATGTGAAGGGGCGGGAAAACAATTTTTTCACGTTCCACTAGGGGTTCATAAATGATGTTCTTTTCCCCATCATTGAGGCTTTCCCTAACTGGCCATTCCTTCTGAATCCAGTGTCTGTCTTTGGCTCTGCTGTCCCAGAGGCAGATAAAGCAAGGAAATTTTGTATACCCACCTTGCTGTCCTAGCAAAAAATTGACCATTTTTAGATCAACACAGATGATCCATTTGTGTTCTTCATATTTGAGTAGCTCCAAAACCGTTTTGATATGTTCATATTTTTCTTTCTGGTGTACTGAGTGTCCTATGGGTATTGCGCCAAAGATGTTGCCTATATGTAATAAAACACACTTCAGACTCCGCTTAGAGCTATCTATAAAGAGGCGCCACTCTTTCGGATCATAACCTGGAGCTCCCATCGCGGTGACTAATCCAGAAATATCACAACAGTAGACGAAGTCAAATTTAGAATCAAAGAACTGTAAGAGGTTCTTTTCTCTGTTGCGAAAGAATGTTACCTTTGTGTCTATTTTCAGCAAGTTTTTATCTTTTAACCGTGAAGCCAACAATTCTGACAGCTTTTTAGACAGACCCAGATCTCGAACTAAGTCATTGAGTTCTGCTTGGCTAAATGTTTGGGGTTCTGTTGATATGCCTGCAAAATCTGAGTCACTATTTCTGTTAGTCGACTCCTCTGTGACCTCAGTGTCATATTCACTGTCAGATTCAACGGAAGCAAGTTGAGTGAAGATAGGCTTTGGAACATCATCTGAATGGGGCACAGGCCTGATTGCTGAATCTAGACTAGGGTATGTGATAAGATGACGAGTTTTACCAGTGAAACCAGCAACACGAGTCATGCAAAAGTAACACTAATGCACACACAAATCTATATTTGACGCACTGATGTAATTAAGAATTATATTTGATGAATGTAAACTAATATGCTTATTACCTCCCTTTGCTATTTTCAGAATCTGTGACCTGATATGTAAATTGCCGCGTAGCATCAAAACTAGACCTGATCTGCACAAACGAATGCCATTTTCAGAATCTGTGACCTCAAATCTACCAGAATCAAGTGTCAGAACTCATGCAACCGAAAGTGTGTTCCCCAGTGCACTGGGGAACACACTTTCGGTAACCATAAGAGCCACGAGTCTTGTATCCTGGTGTCACTTTGACGTGTGTGTAAAACATATATATATTATATACACAGTAATATCATAAATATATTTGTTTCCAATATACGAACTAAAAATAGTTTTTCAGTATTATTGCAAGTGAACGTTTGGGTCACATGGTATTTAAAACCGTATATATACCTGCAACATTGCGCCAGGGAAAGTTATTATCACTATCACCTTTTCTGTAATGTAATGATAACAGTCATGGTTACTGCCGCTCATAGTTGGGTTATAACCGAGGCACAGGAGGAGGTATAACGGGTCACATGAAGGGGTATAACCCGATACAGGAGGGGGTATAACGGGTCACATGAGGGGGTATAACCGGACACAGGAAGAGGTATAACGGGTCACATGAAGGGGTATAACCGGACACAGGAGGAGGTATAACGGGTCACATGAAGGGGTATAACCGGACACAGGAGGTATAACGGGTCACATGAAGGGGTATAACCGGACACAGGAGGAGGTATAACGGGTCACATGAAGGGGTATAACCCGATACAGGAGGGAGTATAATGGGTCACATGAGGGGGTATAACCGGACACAGGAAGAGGTATAACGGGTCACAAGAAGGGTATAACCGGACACTGAAGATGGATTAACCGAAGTCACAGGAGGAAACTAATATCACCAAGGCGGAGGTTCTGTGGCACCGCGTAAGACCTCCGCTCCAGCTGCAGGCTCGTGTCTACGCTAACCTGTCTAGAAACTGCACCAGTATTGGGTGAGTTACTCCTGGGGCACAACACCGGGCGGAACTGGGTTAATGTATTCTTAAAAAACGCCTCACATTGACAGCAACTCTTAATTATGATATAACTTGCCAATTTAGTCCGAATTATTCTTAGTTTTTTATTTCGATTGTATCTATGATCACAATTTATATATGGCATCCCCTTGACCTTCAACTGATCTTCACCAGAAACACGGACGCCTACATGACATTTCCCCAAAATCCCACCCAAAAGTTTAAGTTCAATCATTTTAAACATTTAGTAGTCCACTTTCAATTATAAACGTAAAGAAACAAAATCACACAATTATCAGATCAAAATTGTTGCCGAGTTACTCTAAATAACATGCATACATGCTCAACCAATCAATAAACTCTGGGTATTATGACAAATACAAAGATAATTTTAGTAATATATACCAAACAAGATTATACTATGAACGCACCCACGCTATGTGCGAAAGTAAAATAATACCCCAAAACCATCGAAAAACCCTGATTAAATCCTACCCTAACCCAACATAACGTTGGGAATTTAAAATCCGCAAATTCGCTGGATGACCGAAACGATAATACCGAAGAAAAAAATAAACGGGGAGGAGGAACGCGAACTTGGCGGTCCAAGATGGCGGTCCGAGCAGAACACACAGTTTTTATTCTTAACACGAACAAGGGAAAACGAAAAGGCTAATATTTAACGAGTGTGTTCCAGCCTTAACACCAAGTTGAGGAAATTTTTCCCCA
>NW_024725696.1:0-14543 GCF_018991925.1 Homarus americanus | reverse complement strand
TTTGTATCATAGAAAATGGGAAATATCTACTTTCCGCGAAAGTTGGAGTTATCTATATCTCATGAAAAGTAGATTAACTACTTTTTGGGGAAAGTACATTATCGACTTTTTGTGGAAGTGATTATCGAATTTTTGGGGAAATATTACCTAATTTTCCGAAGTAGATTATCATTGAAAACGGGAAATTTTGTATCATAGATAATGGGAAATATCTACTTTCCGGGAAAGTTGGTTATCTACTTTCCCGAAAAGTAGATTATCTACTTTTCAGGAAAGTAGATAATCGGTTTTTTGGAAAGTAGATTATCGACTTTTTGGGGAAGTAGATTACGACTTTTGGGGAAATATTACCTAATTTTCCGAAGTAGATTATCATAGAAAACGGGAAATTTTGTATCATAGAAAATGGGAAATATCTACTTTCCGGGAAAGTTGGTTATCTACTTATCAAAAAAAACGGGAAATTTGTGTCATAGAAAATGGGAAATATCTACTTTCCGGGAAAGTTGGTTATCTACATTCCCGAAAAGTAGATTATCTACTTTTCGGGAAAGTAGATTATCGACTTTTTGGGGAAGTAGATTACGACTTTTGGGGAAATATTACCTAATTTTCCGAAGTAGGTTATCATAGAAAACGGGAAATTTTGTATCATAGAAAATGGGAAATATCTACTTTCCGGGAAAGTTGGTTATCTACTTTCCCGAAAAGTAGATTATCTACTTTTCAGGAAAGTAGATAATCGGTTTTTTTGGAAGTAGATTATCGATTTTTGGGGAAATATTACCAATTTTCCGAAGTAGATTATCATAGAAAACGGGAAATTTTGTATCATAGAAAATGGGAAATATCTACTTTCCGGGAAAGTTGGTTATCTACTTTCCCGAAAAGTAGATTATCTACTTTTCAGGACAGTAGATAATCGGTTTTTTGGAAAGTAGATTATCGACTTTTGGGGGAAGGAGATTACGACTTTTGGGGAAATATTACCTAATTTTTGCGAAGTAGATTATCATAGAAAACGGGAAATTTGTATCATAGAAAATGGGAAATATCTACTTTCCGCGAAAGTTGGTTATCTACATTCCCGAAAAGTAGATTAACTACTTTTTGGGAAAGTAGATTATCGACTTTTTGGGGAAGTAGATTATCGAATTTTGGGGAAATATAACCTAATTTTCCGAAGTAGATTATCATAGAAAACGGGAAATTTGTATCACAGAAAATGGGAAATATCTACTTTCTGGGAAAGTTGGTTATCTACTTATCAAAAAAAACGGGAAATTTGTGTCATAGAAAATGGGAAATATCTACTTTCCGGGAAAGTTGGTTATCTACATTCCCGAAAAGTAGATTATCTACTTTTCGGGAAAGTAGATTATCGACTTTTTGGGGAAGTAGATTACGACTTTTGGGGAAATATTACCTAATTTTCCGAAGTAGATTATCATTGAAAACGGGAAATTTTGTATCATAGAAAATGGGAAATATCTACTTTCCGGGAAAGTTGGTTATCTACTTTCCCGAAAAGTAGATTATCTACTTTTCAGGAAAGTAGATAATCGGTTTTTTGGAAAGTAGATTATCGACTTTTTGGGGAAGTAGATTACGACTTTTGGGGAAATATTACCTAATTTTCCGAAGTAGATTATCATTGAAAACGGGAAATTTTGTATCATAGAAAATGGAAAATATCTACTTTCCGGGAAAGTTGTTTATCTACTTTCCCGAAAAGTAGATTATCTACTTTTCAGGACAGTAGATAATCGGTTTTTTGGAAAGTAGATTATCGACTTTTTGGGGAAGGAGATTACGACTTTTGGGGAAATATTACCTAATTTTTGCGAAATAGATTATCATAGAAAACGGGAAATTTGTATCATAGAAAATGGGAAATATCTACTTTCCGCGAAAGTTGGTTATCTACATTCCCGAAAAGTAGATTAACTACTTTTTGGGAAAGTAGATTATCGACTTTTTGGGGAAGATTATCGAATTTTGGGGAAATATTACCTAATTTTCCGAAGTAGATTATCATTGAAAACGGGAAATTTTGTATCATAGATAATGGGAAATATCTACTTTCCGGGAAAGTTGGTTATCTACTTTCCCGAAAAGTAGATTATCTACTTTTCAGGAAAGTAGATAATCGGTTTTTTGGAAAGTAGATTATCGACTTTTTGGGGAAGTAGATTACGACTTTTGGGGAAATATTACCTAATTTTCCGAAGTAGATTATCATAGAAAACGGGAAATTTTGTATCATAGAAAATGGGAAATATCTACTTTCCGGGAAAGTTGATATCTACTTATCCCGAAAAGTAGATTATCTACTTTTCAGGACAGTAGATAATCGGTTTTTTGGAAAGTAGATTATCGACTTTTTGGGGAAGGAGATTACGACTTTTGGGGAAATATTACCTAATTTTTGCGAAGTAGATTATCATAGAAAACGGGAAATTTGTATCATAGAAAATGGGAAATATCTACTTTCCGCGAAAGTTGGTTATCTACATTCCCGAAAAGTAGATTAACTACTTTTTGGGAAAGTAGATTATCGACTTTTTGGGGAAGTAGATTATCGAATTTTGGGGAAATATTACCTAATTTTCCGAAGTAGATTATCATAGAAAACGGGAAATTTGTATCACAGAAAATGGGAAATATCTACTTTCTGGGAAAGTTGGTTATCTACTTATCAAAAAAAACGGGAAATTTGTATCATAGAAAATGGGAAATATCTACTTTCCGGGAAAGTTGGTTATCTACATTCCCGAAAAGTAGATTATCTACTTTTCGGGAAAGTACATTATCGACTTTTTGGGGAAGTAGATTACGACTTTTGGGGAAATATTACCTAATTTTCCGAAGTAGGTTATCATAGAAAACGGGAAATTTTGTATCATAGAAAATGGGAAATATCTACTTTCCGGGAAAGTTGGTTATCTACTTTCCCGAAAAGTAGATTATTTACTTTTCAGGAAAGTAGATAATCGGTTTTTTTGGAAGTAGATTATCGATTTTTGGGGAAATATTACCAATTTTCCGAAGTAGATTATCATAGAAAACGGGAAATTTTGTATCATAGAAAATGGAAAATATCTACTTTCCGGGAAAGTTGGTTATCTACTTTCCCGAGAAGTAGATTATCTACTTTTCAGGACAGTAGATAATCGGTTTTTTGGAAAGTAGATTATCGACTTTTTGGGGAAGGAGATTACGACTTTTGGGGAAACATTACCTAATTTTTGCGAAGTAGATTATTATAGAAAACGGGAAATTTGTATCATAGAAAATGGGAAATATCTACTTTCCGCGAAAGTTGGTTATCTACATTCCCGAAAAGTAGATTAACTACTTTTTGGGAAAGTAGATTATCGACTTTTTGGGGAAGTAGATTATCGAATTTTGGGGAAATATAACCTAATTTTCCGAAGTATATTATCATAGAAAACGGGAAATTTGTATCACAGAAAATGGGAAATATCTACTTTCTGGGAAAGTTGGTTATCTACTTATCAAAAAAAACGGGAAATTTGTATCATAGAAAATGGGAAATATCTACTTTCCGGGAAAGTTGGTTATCTACTTTCCCGAAAAGTAGATTATCTACTTTTCGCAAAAGTAGATTATCGACTTTTTGGGGAAGAAGATTACGACTTTTGGGGATATATTACCTAATTTTCCGAAGTAGATTATCATTGAAAACGGGAAATTTTGTATCATAGAAAATGGGAAATATCTACTTTCCGGGAAAGTTGGTTATCTACTTTCCCGAAAAGTAGATTATCTACTTTTCAGGAAAGTAGATAATCGGTTTTTTGGAAAGTAGATTATCGACTTTTTGGGGAAGTAGATTACGACTTTTGGGGAAATATTACCTAATTTTCCGAAGTAGATTATCATAGAAAACGGGAAATTTTGTATCATAGAAAATGCGAAATATCTACTTTCCGGGAAAGTTGGTTATCTACTTATCAAAAAAAACGGGAAATTTGTATCACAGACAATGGGAAATATCTACTTTCCGGGAAAGTTGGTTATCTACTTTCCCGAAAAGTAGATTATCTACTTTTCAGGAAAGTAGATAATCGGTTTTTTGGAAAGTAGATTATCGACTTTTTGGGGAAGGAGATTACGACTTTTGGGAAAATATTACCTAATTTTCCGAAGTAGATTATCATAGAACACGGGAAATTTGTATCATAGAAAATGGGAAATATCTTTCTGCGAAAGTTGGTTATCTACATTCCCGAAAAGTAGATTAACCACTTTTTGGGAAAGTAGATTATCTACTTTTTGGGGAAGTAGATTACGACTTTTGGGGAAATATTACCTATTTTTCCGAAGTAGATTATCATAGAAAACGGAAAATTTGTATCACAGAAAATTGGAAATATCTACTTTCTGGGAAAGTTGGTTATCTACTTATCAAAAAAAACGGGAAATTTGTATCATAGTTAATGGGAAATAACTACTTTCCGGGAAAGTTGGTTATCTACATTCCCGAAAAGTAGATTATCTACTTTTCGGGAAAGTAGATTATCGACTTTTTGGGGAAGTAGATTACGACTTTTGGGGAAATATTACCTAATTTTCCGAAGTAGGTTATCATAGAAAACGGGAAATTTTGTATCATAGAAAATGGGAAATATCTACTTTCCGGGAAAGTTGGTTATCTACTTTCCCGAAAAGTAGATTATCTACTTTTCAGGACAGTAGATAATCGGTTTTTTGGAAAGTAGATTATCGACTTTTTGGGGAAGGAGATTACGACTTTTGGGGAAATATTACCTAATTTTTGCGAAGTAGATTATCATAGAAAACGGGAAATTTTGTATCATAGAAAATGGGAAATATCTACTTTCCGCGAAAGTTGGTTATCTACATTCCCGAAAAGTAGATTAACTACTTTTTGGGAAAGTAGATTATCGACTTTTTGGGGAAGTAGATTATCGAATTTTGGGGAAATATTACCTAATTTTCCGAAGTAGATTATCATAGAAAACGGGAAATTTGTATCACAGAAAATGGGAAATATCTACTTTCCGGGAAAGTTGGTTATCTACATTCCCGAAAAGTAGATTATCTACTTTTCGGGAAAGTAGATTATCGACTTTTTGGGGAAGTAGATTACGACTTTTGGGGAAATATTACCTAATTTTCCGAACTAGGTTTTCATAGAAAACGGGAAATTTTGTATCATAGAAAATGGGAAATATCTACTTTCCGGGAAAGCTGGTTATCTACTTTCCCGAAAAGTAGATTATCTACTTTTCAGGAAAGTAGATAATCGGTATTTTTGGAAGTAGATTATCGATTTTTGGGGAAATATTACCAATTTTCCGAAGTAGATTATCATAGAAAACGGGAAATTTTGTATCATAGAAAATGGGAAATATCTACTTTCCGGGAAAGTTGGTTATCTACTTTCCCGAAAAGTAGATTATCTACTTTTCAGGACAGTAGATAATCGGTTTTTTGGAAAGTAGATTATCGACTTTTTGGGGAAGGAGATTACGACTTTTGGGGAAATATTACCTAATTTTTGCGAAGTAGATTATCATAGAAAACGGGAAATTTGTATCATAGAAAATGGGAAATATCTACTTTCCGCGAAAGTTGGTTATCTACATTCCCGAAAAGTAGATTAACTACTTTTTGGGAAAGTAGATTATCGACTTTTTGGGGAAGTAGATTATCGAATTTTGGGGAAATATTACTTAATTTTCCGAAGTAGATTATCATAGAAAACGGGAAATTTGTATCACAGAAAATGGGAAATATCTACTTTCTGGGAAAGTTGGTTATCTACTTATCAAAAAAAACGGGAAATTTGTATCATAGAAAATGGGAAATATCTACTTTCCGGGAAAGTTGGTTATCTACTTTCCCGAAAAGTAGATTATCTACTTTTCGCGAAAGTAGATTATCGACTTTTTGGGGAAGTAGATTACGACTTTTGGGGAAGGAGATTACGATTTTGGGGAAATATTACCTAATTTTCCGAAGTAGATTATCATAGAAAACGGGAAGTTTTGTATCATAGAAAATGGGAAATATCTACTTTCCGGGAAAGTTGGTTATCTACTTTCCCGAAAAGTAGATTATCTACTTTTCAGGAAAGTAGATAATCGGTTTTTTGGAAAGTAGATTATCGACTTTTTGGGGAAGTAGATTACGACTTTTGGGGAAATATTACCTAATTTTCCGAAGTAGATTATCATAGAAAACGGGAAATTTTGTATCATAGAAAATGGGAAATATCTACTTTCCGGGAAAGTTGGTTATCTACTTATCAAAAAAAACGGGAAATTTGTATCACAGACAATGGGAAATATCTACTTTCCGGGAAAGTTGGTTATCTACTTTCCCGAAAAGTAGATTATCTACTTTTCAGGAAAGTAGATAATCGGTTTTTTGGAAAGTAGATTATCGACTTTTTGGGGAAGGAGATTACGACTTTTGGGGAAATATTACCTAATTTTCCGAAGTAGATTATCATAGAAAACGGGAAATTTGTATCATAGAAAATGGGAAATATCTACTTTCCGCGAAAGTTGGTTATCTACATTCCCGAAAAGTAGATTAACTACTTTTTGGGAAAGTAGATTATCGACTTTTTGGGGAAGTAGATTATCGACTTTTGGGGAAATATTACCTAATTTTCCGAAGTAGATTATCATAGAAAACGGGAAATTTGTATCACAGAAAATTGGAAATATCTACTTTCTGGGAAAGTTGGTTATCTACTTATCAAAAAAAACGGGAAATTTGTATCATAGAAAATGGGAAATAACTACTTTCCGGGAAAGTTGGTTATCTACATTCCCGAAAAGTAGATTATCTACTTTTCAGGAAAGTAGATAATCGGTTTTTTGGAAAGTAGATTATCGACTTTTTGGGGAAGTAGATTACGACTTTTGGGGAAATATTACCTAATTTTCCGAAGTAGGTTATCATATAAAACGGGAAATTTTGTATCATAGAAAATGGGAAATATCTACTTTCCGGGAAAGTTGGTTATCTACTTTCCCGAAAAGTAGATTATCTACTTTTCAGGAAAGTAGATAATCGGTTTTTTTGGAAGTAGATTATCGATTTTTGGGGAAATATTACCAATTTTCCGAAGTAGATTATCATAGAAAACGGGAAATTTTGTATCATAGAAAATGGGAAATAGCTACTTTACGGGAAAGTTGGTTATCTACTTTCCCGAAAAGTAGATTATCTACTTTTCAGGACAGTAGATAATCGGTTTTTTGGAAAGTAGATTATCGACTTTTTGGGGAAGGAGATTACGACTTTTGGGGAAATATTACCTAATTTTTGCGAAGTAGATAATCATAGAAAACGGGAAATTTGTATCATAGAAAATGGGAAATATCTACTTTCCGCAAAAGTTGGTTATCTACATTCCCGAAAAGTAGATTAACTAGTTTTTGGGAAAGTAGATTATCGACTTTTTGGGGAAGTAGATTATCGAATTTTGGGGAAATATTACCTAATTTTCCGAAGTAGATTATCATAGAAAACGGGAAATCTGTATCACAGAAAATGGGAAATATCTACTTTCTGGGAAAGTTGGTTATCTACTTATCAAAAAACCGGGAAATTTGTGTCACAGAAAATGGGAAATATCTACTTTCCGGGAAAGTTGGTTATCTACTTTCCCGAAAAGTAGATTATCTACTTTTCAGGAAAGTAGATAATCGGTTTTTTTGGAAGTAGATTATCGATTTTTGGGGAAATATTACCAATTTTGCGAAGTAGATTATCATAGAAAACGAGAAATTTGTATCACAGAAAATGGGAAATATCTACTTTCTGGGAAAGTTGGTTATCTACTTATCAAAAAAAACGGGAAATTTGTATCATAGAAAATGGGAAATATCTACTTTCCGGGAAAGTTGGTTATCTACATTCCCGAAAAGTAGATTATCTACTTTTCGGGAAAGTAGATTATCGACTTTTTGGGGAAGTAGATTACGACTTTTGGGGAAATATTACCTAATTTTCCGAAGTAGATTATCATAGAAAACGGGAAATTTTGTATCATAGAAAATGGGAAATATCTACTTTCCGGGAAAGTTGGTTATCTACTTTCCCGAAAAGTAGATTATCTACTTTTCAGGACAGTAGATAATCGGTTTTTTGGAAAGTAGATTATCGACTTTTTGGGGAAGGAGATTACGACTTTTGGGAAATATTACCTATCTTCCGAAGTAGATTATCATAGAAAACGGGAAAATTTGTATCATAGAAAATGGGAAACATTCTTACTTTCCGCTTAAAAGTTGTTATCTATATCTGAAAAAGTAGATTAACCATTTTTGGGGAAAAAGTAGGTTATTTGACTTGGGGAAGTAGATTATCGAATTTTGGGGGAAATATTACCTAATTCTTCTGGAAGGCGCAGATTATCATAGAAAATAGGAAATTTGTATCACAGAAAATGGGAAATATCTACTTTCTGGGAAAGTTGGTTATCTACTTATCATAGAAAACGGGAAAATTGTATCATAGAAAATGGGAAATATCTACTTTCCGGGAAAGTTGGTTATCTACTTTCCCGAAAAGTATTCATTTTCTTTAAAAGTAGATTATCGACTTTTTGGGGAAGTAGATTACGACTTTTGGGGAAATATTACCTAATTTTCCGAAGTAGGTTATCATAGAAAACGGGAAATTTTGTATCATAGAAAAAGGGAAATATCTACTTTCCGGGAAAGTTGATTATCTACTTTCCCGAAAAGTAGATTATCTACTTTTCAGGAAAGTAGATAATCGGTTTTTTTGGAATTAGATTATCGTTTTTTTGGGAAATATTACCAATTTTCTGAAGTAGATTATCATAGAAAACGGGAAATTTTGTATCATAGAAAATGGGAAATATCTACTTTCCGGGAAAGTTGGTTATCTACTTTCCCGAAAAGTAGATTATCTACTTTTCAGGACAGTAGATAATCGGTTTTTTGGAAAGTAGATTATCGACTTTTGGGGGAAGGAGATTACGACTTTTGGGGAAATATTACCTAATTTTTGCAAAGTAGATTATCATAGAAAACGGGAAATTTGTATCATAGAAAATGGGAAATATCTACTTTCCGCGAAAGTTGGTTATCTACATTCCCGAAAAGTAGATTAACTACTTTTTGGGAAAGTAGATTATCGACTTTTTGGGGAAGTAGATTATCGAATTTTGGGGAAATATAACCTAATTTTCCGAAGTAGATTATCATAGAAAACGGGAAATTTGTATCACAGAAAATGGGAAATATCTACTTTCTGGGAAAGTTGGTTATCTACTTATCAAAAAAAAACGGGAAATTTGTATCATAGAAAATGGGAAATATCTACTTTCCGGGAAAGTTGGTTATCTACTTTCCCGAAAAGTAGATTATCTACTTTTCGCAAAAGTAGATTATCGACTTTTTGGGGAAGAAGATTACGACTTTTGGGGAAATATTACCTAATTTTCCGAAGTAGATTATCATTGAAAACGGGAAATTTTGTATCATAGAAAATGGGAAATATCTACTTTCCGGGAAAGTTGGTTATCTACTTTCCCGAAAAGTAGATTATCTACTTTTCGGGAAAGTAGATTATCGACTTTTTGGGGAAGTAGATTATCGAATTTTGGGGAAATATTACCTAATTTTCCGAAGTAGATTATCATAGAAAACGGGAAATTTGTATCACAGAAAATGGGAAATATCTACTTTCTGGGAAAGTTGGTTATCTACTTATCAAAAAAAACGGGAAATTTGTGTCACAGAAAATGGGAAATATCTACTTTCCGGGAAAGTTGGTTATCTACATTCCCGAAAAGTAGATTATCTACTTTTCGGGAAAGTAGATTATCGACTTTTTGGGGAAGTAGATTACGACTTTTGGGGAAATATTACCTAATTTTCCGAAGTAGGTTATCATAGAAAACGGGAAATTTTGTATCATAGAAAATGGGAAATATCTACTTTCCGGGAAAGTTGGTTATCTACTTTCCCGAAAAGTAGATTATCTACTTTTCAGGAAAGTAGATAATCGTTTTTTTTGGAAGTAGATTATCGATTTTTGGGGAAAAATTACCAATTTTCCGAAGTAGATTATCATAGAAATCGGGAAATTTTGTATCATAGAAAATGGGAAATATCTACTTTCCGGGAAAGTTGGTTATCTACTTTCCCGAAAAGTAGATTATCTACTTTTTAGGACAGTAGATAATCGGTTTTTTGGAAAGTAGATTATCGACTTTTTGGGGAAGGAGATTACGACTTTTGGGGAAATATTACCTAATTTTTGCGAAGTAGATTATCATAGAAAACGGGAATTTTGTATCATAGAAAATGGGAAATATCTACTTTCCGCGAAAGTTGGTTATCTACATTCCCGAAAAGTAGATTAACTACTTTTTGGGAAAGTAGATTATCGACTTTTTGGGAAAGTAGATTATCGAATTTTGGGGAAATATTACCTAATTTTCCGAAGTAGATTATCATTGAAAACGGGAAATTTTGTATCATAGATAATGGGAAATATCTACTTTCCGGGAAAGTTGGTTATCTACTTTCCCGAAAAGTAGATTATCTACTTTTCAGGAAAGTAGATAATCGGTTTTTTGGAAAGTAGATTATCGACTTTTTGGGGAAGTAGATTACGACTTTTGGGGAAATATTACCTAATTTTCCGAAGTAGATTATCATAGAAAACGGGAAATTTTGTATCATAGAAAATGGGAAATATCTACTTTCCGGGAAAGTTGGTTATCTACTTATCAAAAAAAACGGGAAATTTGTATCATAGAAAATGGGAAACATCTACTTTCCGCGAAAGTTGGTTATCTACATTCCCGAAAAGTAGATTAACTACTTTTTGGGAAAGTAGGTTATCGACTTTTTGGGGAAGTAGATTATCGAATTTTGGGGAAATATTACCTAATTTTCCGAAGTAGATTATCATAGAAAACGGGAAATTTGTATCACAGAAAATGGGAAATATCTACTTTCTGGGAAAGTTGGTTATCTACTTATCAAAAAAAACGGGAAATTTGTATCATAGAAAATGGGAAATATCTACTTTCCGGGAAAGTTGGTTATCTACATTCCAGAAAAGTAGATTATCTACTTTTCGGGAAAGTAGATTATCGACTTTTTGGGGAAGTAGATTACGACTTTTGGGGAAATATTACCTAATTTTCCGAAGTAGGTTATCATAGAAAACGGGAAATTTTGTATCATAGAAAAAGGGAAATATCTACTTTCCGGGAAAGTTGATTATCTACTTTCCCGAAAAGTAGATTATCTACTTTTCAGGAAAGTAGATAATCGGTTTTTTTGGAATTAGATTATCGATTTTTGGGGAAATATTACCAATTTTCTGAAGTAGATTATCATAGAAAACGGGAAATTTGTATCATAGAAAATGGGAAATATCTACTTTCCGCGAAAATTGGTTATCTACATTCCCGAAAAGTAGATTAACTACTTTTTGGGAAAGTAGATTATCGACTTTTTGGGGAAGTAGATTATCGAATTTTGGGGAAATATAACCTAATTTTCCGAAGTATATTATCATAGAAAACGGGAAATTTGTATCACAGAAAATGGGAAATATCTACTTTCTGGGAAAGTTGGTTATCTACTTATCAAAAAAAACGGGAAATTTGTATCATAGAAAATGGGAAATATCTACTTTCCGGGAAAGTTGGTTATCTACTTTCCCGAAAAGTAGATTATCTACTTTTCGCAAAAGTAGATTATCGACTTTTTGGGGAAGAAGATTACGACTTTTGGGGATATATTACCTAATTTTCCGAAGTAGATTATCATTGAAAACGGGAAATTTTGTATCATAGAAAATGGGAAATATCTACTTTCCGGGAAAGTTGGTTATCTACTTTCCCGAAAAGTAGATTATCTACTTTTCAGGAAAGTAGATAATCGGTTTTTTGGAAAGTAGATTTTCGACTTTTTGGGGAAGTAGATTACGACTTTTGGGGAAATATTACCTAATTTTCCGAAGTAGATTATCATAGAAAACGGGAAATTTTGTATCATTGAAAATGGGAAATATCTACTTTCCGGGAAAGTTGGTTATCTACTTATCAAAAAACGGAAATTTGTATCACAGACACGGGGAAATATCTACTTTCCGGGAAAGTTGGTTATCTACTTTCTCGAAAAGTAGATAGAATTTCTACTTTTCGGGAAAGTAGATTATCGACTTTTCGGGGAAGTAGATTTTCGAATTTGGGGGGAAATATTACGTAATTTTGCGAAGTAGATTATCATAGAAAAACGGGAAATTTGTATCATAAAAAATGGGAAATATCTACTTTCCGGGAAAGTTGGTTATCTACTTTCCCGAAAAGTAGATAGATTTTCTACTTTTTGGGAAAGTAGATTATCGACTTTTCGGGAAGGAGATGACTTTTGGGGAAATATTACCTAATTTTTGCGAAGTAGATAATCATAGAAACGGGAAATTTGTATCATAGAAAATGGGAAATATCTACTTTCCGCAAAAGTTGGTTATCTACATTCCCGAAAAGTAGATTAACTACTTTTTGGGAAAGTATCGACTTTTTGGGGAAGTAGATTATCGAATTTTGGGGAAATATTACCTAATTTTCCGAAGTAGATTATCATAGAAAACGGGAAATTTGTATCACAGAAAATGGGAAATATCTACTTTCTGGGAAAGTTGGTTATCTACTTATCAAAAAACCGGGAAATTTGTGTCACAGAAAATGGGAAATATCTACTTTCCGGGAAAGTTGGTAATCTACATTCCCGAAAAGTAGATTATCTACTTTTCGGGAAAGTAGATTATCGACTTTTTGGGGAAGTAGATTACGACTTTTAGGGAAATATTACCTAATTTTCCGAAGTAGATTATCATAGAAAACGGGAAATTTTGTATCATAGAAAATGGGAAATATCTACTTTCCGGGAAAGTTGGTTATCTACTTTCCCGAAAAGTAGATTATCTACTTTTCAGGAAAGTAGATAATCGGTTTTTTTGGAAGTAGATTATCGATTTTTGGGGAAATATTACCAATTTTGCGAAGTAGATTATCATAGAAAACGGGAAATTTGTATCACAGAAAATGGGAAATATCTACTTTCTGGGAAAGTTGGTTATCTACTTATCAAAAAAAACGGGAAATTTGTGTCATAGAAAATGGGAAATATCTACTTTCCGGAAGGTTATCTGCTGGATTCGAAAAAGTGACGTCTTAAATTTTTCGGGAAAAGCAGATTATCGACTTTTGGGAAGTAGATTACGACTTGTGGTGTTATTACCCACCTTCGAAGCAGGCTATCATAGAAAACGGGAAATTTTGGTATCACAGAAATGGGAAAATATCTACTTTCCGGGAAAGTTGGTTATCTACTTTCCCGAAAAGTAGATATATTTTCTACTTTTCGGGAAAGTAGATTATCGACTTTTCGGGGAAGTAGATTTTCGAATTTTGGTGGAAATATTACCTAATTTTGCGAAGTAGATTATCATGGAAAACGGGAAATTTGTAACATTAAAAATAGAAAATATCTACTTTCCGGGAAAGTTGGTTATCTACTTTCCCGAAAAGTGATTATCTATTTTTGTACGTAGATAATCGGTTTTTGGAAAGAGATTATTTGTGACTTTTTGGGGAAGGAGATTACCAATTTCGGGAAATATTACCTAATTTTTGCGAAGCAGATTATCATAGAAAACGGGAAATTTTAAATATAGAAAATGGGAAATATCTACTTTCCATGAAAGTTGGTTATCTACATTCCTGAAAGTAGATTAACTACTTTTTGGGAAAGTAGATTATCGACTTTTTGGGGAAGTAGATTATCGAATTTTGGGGAAATATTACCTAATTTTCCGAAGTAGATTATCATAGAAAACGGGAAATTTGTATCACAGAAAATGGGAAATATCTACTTTCTGGGAAAGTTGGTTATCTACTTATCAAAAAAAACGGGAAATTTGTATCATAGAAAATGGGAAATATCTACTTTCCGGGAAAGTTGGTTATCTACATTCCCGAAAAGTAGATTATCTACTTTTCGGGAAAGTACATTATCGACTTTTTGGGGAAGTAGATTACGACTTTTGGGGAAATATTACCTAATTTTCCGAAGTAGGTTATCATAGAAAACGGGAAATTTTGTATCATAGAAAATGGGAAATATCTACTTTCCGGGAAAGTTGGTTATCTACTTTTCCGAAAAGTAGATTATCTACTTTTCAGGACAGTAGATAATCGGTTTTTTGGAAAGTAGATTATCGACTTTTAGGGGAAGGAGATTACGACTTTTGGGGAAATATTACCTAATTTTTGCGAAGTAGATCATAGAAAACGGGAAATTTGTATCATAGAAAATGGGAAATATCTACTTTCCGCGAAAGTTGGTTATCTACATTCCCGAAAAGTAGATTAACTACTTTTTGGGAAAGTAGATTATCGACTTTTTGGGGAAGTAGATTATCGAATTTTGGGGAAATATAACCTAATTTTCCGAAGTAGATTATCATAGAAAACGGGA
>NW_024725695.1:0-14655 GCF_018991925.1 Homarus americanus | reverse complement strand
TATAACACCATCCATCATCACTACATATAACATCATGCATCATCAATATATATATATAACACCATCCATCATCACTACATATATTACCCTCTTATCATCACTACATATAACACCATCCATCATTACTACAATATAACGCCAACCTTCATCACTACATATAACACCATCCATCATCACTACATATTATAACACCATCCATCATCTTTACAAACACCATCCCTCTTTACTATAGTGATAAACAGAGCTTTATTTTGTTGTCAATTTCTTTAAATTCCAACCTTATTAAACCGTAATTCTTTCTGTATGGTCAAATTTTGATTTGACCTCAGTGAGAGAGCTGTTAGTGTCAGTACATCACAATGGTGTTCCGACGCACAGTATCGAAGGTGACTAAGGTGGAGGTGAAGCCTTGCCAGATGAAGGAGAAGGGCCCCCGATCTAACAAACTGCAGACCACAAAACACACTAAGACCCAAAACAACAAGACCCAAAACAAGAAGAAGAAGAAGGAAACTACCACTTTCTGCCGTGTACAAAAGGACCAGTACCTGCCATGGGGAGACTACATCTTCACCGGGAAAAAGACAAAAGAAGCGCTGAACCTACGCTTCTGATATTTAAAAATACTGTAATAAAAAACATATTAATTGATTTTGTTTGTATTATTTATGCTTTTTTTTATTTTCATCTGTAAACGTGCTGTTTTGGGAATATATTTTGAGTTACAACTTTTCAAGTAATTTGTACCAAAATAGAAGATTTTTATTGTCCACATTTAGGGTATATTTTTTTTTATGACTGAATAAACTTGCAGATAGACCTTATTAATGTGGTATAGCTGTAAATATCCTTCTGTAATGAAATCCAAATATGAGGTCAAGTGAACATTTTTGCTTAGACTCCGCCTTTGTTAGGACCAAGTTATAACAAGTTATTCTGCCAAGTATCCAATAAGTACCCATGACTCAGAGTTAAATAATACCTAACCTAATCTAAGTTCATCAAACTTAATAAAAAAAGTGGGGCAAAAAATAAGTGGTAAAGAAATTTTTTTCTCAGAAAAAGAATTATATTCAGAGGTTTTTTATCCGATACCTTCAGTCGTGATTATTTTGATGCAAAATGAGTAAAATGTATTTAACCCTAACACTACCTCACCTTACCTAATCTTACCTTACCTTATCTAACCTAACCTAATGTTACCTAACCTAACCAAGCCGCAACGCTCATGACACAATTGAGTTCTCTAGAAAGTTTTAATTTCATTTTCTTTTTTTAAAAATACATTTGCAGAGACAACAAACTTTTGATAATTATTTCTCCAACATATCTATAAATCTGCTGATGATATATAAATTTAGGATAGGTTAGGTTTGGTGTGATTAGGATAGGTTAGGCTAGTTTAGGATAGTCTAGGTTAGCTTAGGAAAGGCTAAGTTAGGTTACGATACACTAGGTTAGGTTTTAATCTGCATGATATTTTTACTGAACTTTTAAACGATGTTATAATCCTGGCAGCAGGGTATCGATCACGAAAATAACACTTTGGTAGTTATAACATTTGATAAAGTTTATTATTACTGTAACATGAAACAAATCACTATAGCTGTACTTATCAATCCAGTAATAAATCTGTATTATCTTTGACCATCGCTCATTGGCCAGCTTATCTCTGCACTGTTCTCTGATATAATAAAGTATTGGTGAATGGGAATATTAATCATTTGTGAGTCACTTACTATAAAGGAAACTGTAACGGATTCTATGGACAGTTGGGAATATTTTCACGGAATAAGTCGGAGTAACTCCTCTCTTGCCCAAAAGCGATCCAAGGAGTTAATTCACAGAGCGAAAATCTAGACGAGTCTTCCTTGTTTGTTTTAGGTCATAACAACGAAAAGTTTAATAATGTTTATTACAATGATTCAGGTTTTACTGTAATTCTTCTTTTTTATATTTTTAGTATTTTGTAGATTTTTTTCACCCAGTTCATTTCTTGTTTAGATTCATTATTGCAATTATTTTTATTACAGAGTTGAATTAAAAGTTTATATCTAAGCATTTTACAGCTTCACAAATACTTTTATAAAATGTTGATACACACAGTGGACAGTTTTTAGTTCTTTCTTGTAATACCTCAGTATTACTCTGTTAAATTCTTACCATTTACACCTGACCATTTATTTATTTATTTTACAAATTGTTTAAAGAGAGAACATCACCAGCAGGATACAGATGATGAAGTAAATAGAAGTTTGTAACCTAACCCTAGCCCCCACTGCTACCCCTCCCTCTTGTCCCACATTCTTACTCGTCACTCCTACCCCTTACTCCTACCCCTTACTCCCACCCCTTAATCCCACCCCTTATTCCCACCCCTTATTCCCACCCCTTGCTCCCACCCCTTCCTTCTACCCCTTACTTCTACCCCTTACTCCTACCCCTTACTTCTACCCCTTACTTCTACCCCTTACTCCTACCACTTACTCCTACCACTTACTCATACCCCTTACTCCCACCCCTTGCTTCCACCCCTTGCTTCCACCCTCTTACTCGTACCCCTTGCTCCCAACCCTTACTCCTACCCCTTACTGCCACCCCTTACTGCCACCCCTTACTCCCACCCCTTACTCCTACCCCTTACTCCGACCCCTTAATCCCACCCCTTAATCCCACCCTTACTTCCACGCCTTACTCCCACCCCTTACTCCCACCCCTTACTCCCCACTCTTGACTCCCAACTCTTACCCCACTCTCAAACAACCCCTTACTCCCCACCCTACTCCCCACCCCACTCCCACGCCCACTCCCACTCTTACCCCACCCCTACTCCCACCACTTACTCCCACCCCCTTACTCCCACCCCTTACTCCCACCCCTTACTCACACCCCTAACTCCCACCCTTACTCCCACGCCTTACTCCCATGCCTTACTCCCACTTCTTACTCCCACCACTTACTCCCACCCCCTCTACTCCCACCCTTACTCCAACCCTCCACTCCTACCCCTTACTCCCACCCCTTACTCCCACCCTTACTCCCACCCCTTACTCCCACCCCTTACTCCCACCCTTACTCCCACCCCTTACTCCCACGCCTTACTCCCACGCCTTACTCCCACCCCTTACTCCCACCCCTTACTCCCACCCCTTACTCCCACCCCTTACTCCCACGCCCTACTCCCACGCCTTACTCCCACGCCTTACTCCCACCCCTTACTCCCACCCCTCCCCACTCCTACCCCTTACTCCCACCCCTTACTCCCAACCTTACTCCCACGCCTTACTCCCACCCCTTACTCCCACCCCTTACTCCCACGCCTTACTCCCACCCTTCACTCCTACCCTTCGCTTCTACCCCCACTGTTACCCCACACTACGCTGGTAATTGAAGACATCATACATTTGTTCACTTAGACACCACTTATTATTCAGGACCTAATGGCTATAATATCAGAGTCATTATTCTTAACTCAACTTTATATATATCAATTGTCAAAAACCTTCACCACAAGAAAGAAAAGAACAGTCGGGTATGGCAGAAAATGTAATAAACGAACATGGAGTAAGACATCAAGCTCCATATTGTAAACAAGATCATCGTCATTGTTTATTTATTGCGAGGAAAAATATTGTTCGCAATATAATTATAAAAACCTTCTGTAATTCATTCTCTTCATTACACTAAAAGGTAATGAAGTATATAAAGAAAATAGTTTATAAATTACTAAAATAAAAATACGTATAAAAAAGTAAAATAACATCTATTGATGGAATAGAAAAGAATTATATCGTAAGTGGGTAAAAGATTTCTTGGGTAGGATTTAGAATACAATAACTGTTTTCTGCATTACACCGATGGTTCCAAGTCAGAAATTATCCTTAAGTTTTGTGAATCAGTATTTACAGTTTTTCTTAAAGGGTGACTTAGGTTACGGTCACACGATTCCTTTGATGAGCAATTAATTTGGAGCAAGAAATTACGAGTAATTTCTTCCAAATGTGGTCACACGAGTGGCTCTTGGTTCAGTTACTACAGCAAGAAAAAAAAGTTAACGCCGCTGTGCGAGTAGAAGGGAGACGGAACATCACAACAACAATGCAGACGACGCAGCAGCTATCCTTGGTATTATTGTTATTATTAAAAAGAAATGAGAGAAAGCGAAGAAAAACTATTGGGGACTCGTAAGTGGCTGGCGAGGAGGAGGAACGAGTGTTTAATATAGACTGGTTCAACTATCGTAGTTACAGTAGGGAGGGTTGTTAGTGTGTGGAGAATGACCGGCTGTATGGGCTTGTGTTTTGTAAACAAACACGCCAAAACACCACCCAAATAATAAACTCAGTGTGTCGTAAAAAACTGTTTGTGCATTTTATACATAATGTTATTGATCTATGTTATATATAGCCAAGGTAAATACTCGATAAATAAGCTTCGTGTCATTAAATATGGTATTAACCGGGTTTTGAACCGATAATCTTGCTCGAAATAGTCAAGAAATTGACTATCATGATTGTCAATAAAAATGCTTCAAAAACTTGCTCGAATTTCTCGAAAATTGCTCGAAATAACTTTCCGGCAAGAAATTGCTAAAAAAAAATGCGCCCATGTGACCAGTGCTTTAAGAATTGTATGATATCCTCATGGCAATGAAAACACACACACACACACACACTCACCCCATACACAGTCACACACTCACCATGCACAATCACACACACCCATACACACACCGGACATGCACAAACCATACACACACATACACACACACACACACACACACACACACCATACATACACACACCATACACATACACACACCATACACACATACACACACACACACACACACACACACCATGCACACACCATACAAACAAACAAACACACACCATATACACACACACACACACACACAATGCTCACACACACACCATGCACACTCACACACACACACACACCATGCACACTCACACCATGCACACACACACACTAATTGTTTTAATTTAGTTCTTGGAACTCTTAAGTGGCAGCGCTTGATGTAAACACTTCTTGGCATTTTCTGTTTATCTAGTAGCAGGTATACACACAGATGTAATATGAGAAAATAAATTATGAATTCTGTCCAGGGAAGTGTTGTGAATATGACCTTGAGATAACACTTGTGTTAAGTGTGAATTTCCCTGTCTAGTGATATGTCCAACTACTACTCTGGGCCGCGAGACAGTGGTAGTGATTACAGATTGCCCACGAGGGGGCTAGTTTATTGGGCACCCCTTACATCCTGTGCAAGGTGAAGCGCAGAAGCGTTTACAGTGCCCAACTGGGAAGCATGCGGAGTTCATGCTTGCCTTTATGACTCATGCATTAAGGGCGTAAAAGGCCTGAAGGGTCATGGGTTTTGTCAGCAAGTTACATAAAGTGACAATGATGAGTGTGTGGGGGGAAAATTCCCGGTACAATTTATCTGTTTATGGCAAAGTGTGGCAGGTCCCTATTAATGTGAGCGGTGTTTACTGAATCAGCTGACCCTGGCTCGACCTTTTGAGAGACGCAAGCCAAGTGATCTAAGAGTCGTGAATAACATGGTGAATTACTTGGTGTTATTCATTTGGGTGAATATTTGTATAAATCAAAGGTGCTGTCACACACACACACACACACCACACGTGGCACACCACCAACACACAGTTTCTGAGAAGGAGTTTGAGATTGTATTTAACGAAGTCTTAACTGGGAAAATGTTGTATGGCTTTTGTTATGGGGTAAGTTCTGGCGTGAACATTAAGACTATTTTCATAATTTTTTGTAACTAATATTTTTATCTGCCTGGTACAATTATTTATTAATTTGTATTGTAAGTTATGTCTTGATAGTCGATGTAATGTAACAATTTATTTTTTGTGTTAATGTTCATATAGATTGGTTCAGTGTTGCGGCTCTGACTCGTCAACGATGTTAATAAGCTCTTGAGTACATACTGCTGGTGAAACTATGTTATATTAACAACACGACAGACAAGTACTATAATACCTTAACATTTAACAATAATTCAGCCTTAATTTAATTTTTTCACCAACTTAAGACACATAACCCAGAAGGAAGTAAGACGGGCAACATAACGCGGGATATCGTGGCTTCACTAAGTGCAAATTATGGAACTTGAGGTAACACATTATGGGAAAATGCGAGCCCTGCTAAGTGGTTCTCCTCAACATGGACGCAAACATCAGATGGACAAAGAAACAGAAGAACCCCGGATATACATTCATTTATTCTACAAAAAAGTTACGTAAACGAGCGTTAAATACGTTTAAGTAATCACAGTTTACGAAGCTGAAGTCGAGATATTAGAAGATGAAGAAGACTTTAGCATATCAGTATACCCCACGACCGGCGCCAGGATGTTAAGTGTGCCATCAGGGTATATTAGCGCTGAGAGACGGGTGCTATCGTGGTATATTAGCATACCTTCACCCTGAATGGTATATCAAAAAGTACAGGATTTACTTCACAGATATTTAGTTATATCTATCGGTATATTATATAAATTATATCAATATATCTGTGTATACCAAATATGGCATCAGAGTATATCACCGTTTGCCATCATATTCTCTAAATAACCTCAAAGTATACCCCCGAATGTTTAATATCATACACTATAAATGACACTGTAGTATGTTAGTATATAATCAGGGTATAACATAAATAATATCAGCATTGTTTAGAATATCATATATATTAAGCGTGAGGAATGGATGTATATGATTCAATATATCACAGTTACATAAAGCGGTATGTCAGCTCATCAGCATATCACTAGAATGACATCAGAGTATAGGACACTATACTCCAATAAATACTGTCAGGTATCTAAGTATATCAGGGTAATCACTGAGAAGTGTCAGAACATATCAGCATATTCCTTGACTGGTAACAAAGCATATCAACATACTCAAAGTATAATCAATGTCTCCGGAATAAACAAGCCAGTGACAGCAGCATATATTTCTGAAAATCAGCTGTGAAATATGTTCAGAACAGCCCAAAGTATACTATAATACTAAGCAACATTTGAAATATACCAGTATACTTCTTAACAGTCAGGGAAAAAATCATTATACAGATTAGTGTCCTCGAAGCAGATCAACTTGTCTCCTGCTTTCTGGGGACCCATTAGTGGCATATCAGTATATCCAAAGAGACACATCGGAGTATATTACCATATATCCCAAGTGCCATGAAGGGATATCAACATACCTGAGTATATTAACTAGCTCTCATAGTCTTCCACTCTCTCTTAGATCCATCAGAATATGTCAGCATATCACCCTATCTTCTGAAGGTCCAGTTTACCTTGTTCCGAAAGTATGTCGAAGCATACTAACAGATCCCCTGAATGCCTTGAGAACATATCAGTATACTTCTAGGTTAATTCATATCATATCAGTATATCCCCTGAATCTAAGGTATAGCTAACCTCATTTCAAATTATTATTAGAGTATGTTAACATATTCCCTTAGAAGCATACCAGCATATCTCTTATGTCATTACAGTCAACCAGTATACGCTCAGAGATAGATGCAAGCATATCAGGGTATATTAGCATACCCTGTAAGAGAGATATGAGCCTAGCTACATAACCAAGTATATCAGCATACCCCATATGCTCTTATAGTACATCAGCACACCCTCTGAGAGACAGAACTATACCAACATATCAGAACATATTAGTATATCCTTTAGAGTGATATGAACATAATGGCATATCAGATGACAAGAGTATATCAGCATAGTCTTTGAGGAGCATATCAGACCAACCTAGCATAAGCTCTTTAAGATAGATGGGAGCATATCTTAAATAGACTGAAACATACCAGAGCATATTAGCATATTAGCATATTAGCATATTAGCAAGGTGAGGAGGAGGAGGAGGAGGCAGGTGTCCACCGACCAGGTATGCCGATAGTCTGGTGATAATGTGGGTAAAACTGGTGTGTGTGTGTGTGTGTGTGTGTGTGTGTGTGTGTTCGTTCTCATGTTTATTTCTTGTAAGGTATGTGTCACCTAGCCGGCCATTTTGTTTACATTTTTCGGTCGCTCTAAAATACCATTAAAACAATATTGAGTATAAACGTTTGGCTCAACTGATGATCTCAAACATGTCCCAACTTTTTTTTGCCTCAACTCCACATTCTGTAACTCATTTAGGTAGATGTCCCTCACTACACATACACTGGACTATGTGTAATGTTGCAGCTAATGTGTTATTAAGATATTGCACATTATAAGTTCATGTGTGGTCATTATTATATCAAAGGGAGGAATTTTAAAGAGCTATTACACCACCTGTATCATTAGTTGTCGCCAGGTGAAGGAATGTTTAGGTAGATTATATTTTATTTACTGTAATTAAAGTTTCAATACCTAAGACGTTCCACTATAAGAGTCTTTCAACCTCAGGTAAGGTCTAAAGACTTTCTACTCTAGGTCTTACACCCTGGAGTAGCTGTATCGTCCACATAGGTAATTACTCCACAAGGAACTACAAGTTACACCTTGATGTAATACTTCATTTATTGCCAAACTTTATAGGGAAATATTTTTTCACAAAGAATTTCAAGTTACAATTTCACATAACAAGTCACATTACAAACGTTCCTTCGGCTTACAGTTAAACTTTGCAATGTCAAGATATTTTTTTCACTGCAGAGGAAAGTATGCGTCATCATCACCACACACACACACACAAAGACAAAACTCCTGTATCCAGATTCTCAAAAGTTTATAAATTAAATTCTTCCCTAAAATTAAACAGACAATACATCTATTTATCATAGAGTATGTGAACAATATCGACGCCATATTGGTTACCATCTTTGAGTTATATAATTAGTTAGCTTCATAGTGTTAATTATTTAGTTAAAAAGGAAAAATAATCTACTAGTGTGTGTTGTGACCAAAATATATCAACATTGTATTTACTTTCTCCTCCAGGGGGCACTAAGTCTAGAAAAATGACACAATTGACATCTACATAAAGTGACTGATCAAGGGTAGATATTGGCTACCTTTTGTGTTACTTTGAGGTCGTAAGAACACACAGAGCTGCTCTTAAGGATGTTTACCACAATACACCTCAACCAGTTTCTCATTCACTAAGGTCAAACAATAAATCTAGTTCACAAGATACACCGTAAATTTTATTAGAATACAATAACCAGCCTACTGTATTATTGTATTGAGGCGAATAGTCTATGGTGTTAAGATGTTCTTAAGCCACGAAAGGTAAACAAAAGGTATTCTCAATATCTGCCTTGGTTGATTTATGGATCTGTAGATCGTTAGCAAGTCCCTCCTCCTGCTCAGGTGTAATGAAGGCCTCACCTGACCAAAATTGTTACTCAAGATAGATTACTCGAAGATTAACCCTCCCAGCTATTTCACCACGATTAACCTAAATGCTACTTGGGAAGGTTAGGTTAGGTTAGGTTAGGCAGGCAGGGTAGGGTAGGGTAGGGTAGGGTAGGGTAGGTCAGGTCAGGTCAGGTCAGGCAGTGCCAGTGTAGTTAATCTTAAGGTTAAATAAACTAGAGGCTAATCTTCACATGAGCCAGTAAGACACTTTGACGGAGGCGGTTACGTACAACAGGAAAGCTCTGATAACATATAATGTACAGTATATACCGTTTAAGTTGCGTCAGCAGCTCTATACACCACTTATTGACTTACTCATTCACTGCCGTAGAAATATTTACTTCTCTAACAGTTTTCTATATGGTTCCCAGTCATTATAATACGACCTTGTAAAATCAAATGATCTAAATTAAACTAAACTTATCCAAATTAAACTTATTAGCTAACAAATCCTTCTAAAACACGATATATTCAAATCAAAGTTCTAAATTCAACTTAACTTATCGTAATATAACTATTATAACTAAACCATTTTAATTAAACCTAACCTAAACACCTCAAGTGCCACAAACAGAAGGAAAAAACACCTTTAATATTATCGTGTAGGAGGCCCCTGTAACCCACTAACCCCAGGTAATGCATCTATATCAATCTACCTGCGTTAGAAGCTCTATACGTGGCTATGATCGTTACCCACTGCTGGAGAACATTTGTACTTCTATAATTACCCCTGGAGAAACAATGCACAAATTTACGATTTATTTATTTTATTTTTCATTTATTTTTTATTCTTGGTCCATACTGTAAACATCGCCCGCTTGTGAGTCCCGTCAGCCATTTTGTTCTAACTTTCGGGGATTCTAAAATAAGCTATAAATAAATAAATAAATAAATCAATAAAACAAGCATCTTTTGTTTTTTCTAACCCATGAGCTGTGAGTCTTCATTATATACTTCAACATTACTGTAAACTAAGGCTAGAGAGGGTGTGTACAGTACTAGTGGAGTCAAGACGAGAAGGTATTTCAAATCCATAAAGGGTTTTACAAGTGGAGAGTTTTACAAGTGGAGGGTCTTACAGGTGGAGAGTCTTACAAGTGGAGGGTCTTACAGGTGGAGGATTTTAATAAGGATAAATACAGCAAGTCTTACAGTTGAATCAGCCAAGTCGAGGAAAACTCTTAAGAGTCACGTAACTTCTACCTGGTGTTACCTGTAATCAAGCTAAGGTATATGTAAGAAGAATATTATCTCGTGACTATCCATTCCTCTTCCACTATCCTGCGAGGTGGTGTATTAATAGGCACAGATACTCATGATAAAGAAGGAATAAAGAGAAAGACGCAAGATACCTATAAAATGCGACAGAATATACCCACACATGCGTAATCCTAACCCATCCCAACCCAACCCAACCCTATCCTGCCCCCAGCTTCACCACAGTACACAAAGTCATTCTTGGTATCAGAATGACGCCTAAACACCCTGTATCGCCTAAGACACATTTGAATCGGATGGTTCGTTGATGGTTTTATTTCTTCGGTATAAACCAGAGAAGCAATTAGTTCGTGGGAACAGTGAGTCAAAATACTTCACATCAGCTTCGTTTACGACCTCCAGCTGATATTTACTTCTGTTGTCTATATCAATCACATTTTATAATGAAAACAAAAATATGGTTAGTTACTTAAAAATGAAAAAACATCATACTTAGATACTTAAGAGTGAGGAAAAAAGATACTTAAGATACTTAAAAATAAAAACACTCTTTGATACTTAAATTAGGACAAAATAAACGGACATAAAGATTTAACTATGAGCGGTGGATATTACGACATGTACCGGCTATCAATACAGAGGCGCTATTTAGCCGTAAATCAATACAGAGGCGCTATTTAGCCGTGAAGTTCTCTCAGAAACTCAACAAGACAATATGTGGTCACGTAAAAATTTCAGGTTAATTTTTAACACCATCCGTCATTTTAAACCTTGGCACCTGTAGATTAAGAAAATATATGGTGATATTTTTTCTGATGGGATAAAGGTCGTATTTGTCCAGAGAAGTAAGAGAGGAAAAAAATCACTTGAGAGGCATGGCGCACAGAGTGTCTAAGGTGATAAAAGATCATATACTACCATTTGGGTTTTCAAATTAAGTTCATTACATAAAATATCAAACTCATAAAGATTACAAAAGAACAGAACATCATGAGCTCTCTACAGCTATTGTCAGCCGTCAATATGCTGATGTACAGAAGCTACACAATGTTATTGGTGACTGTAATCCCAGGAAAATGATGCTCTTTTAAACTTGGTAACTGGAGCTGTAATGCCAGAAAATGCCAAATATGACAATCTGTGTGCATATGAAGTTGGAAGACAAAATTATGAAAATTTTGTCAAGAAACGTATTGTTGGTCCATTGAGCATCTGGGAAAAGATGTCCAAGGTTAATCTTCTGTCGTGGAAAGCAGCAAATAAGACTTCAACCATCAAATTGCTATCACATGTTATAGAACTTAAACAGGACATACAGTATATGCATCACAGAAGGGCAGCACTGTACATATCAAGTCACCAGACACTGATGTGTTTGGCATATTAAAGCAGCCTCAACTTGGAGAAAATACAAGTATGAAAACAGGAACTGGTGAGCGACGACACATTGGGCAGAGAGCCTTACAGGTTTCCATGCCTTCACAGGATCTGACTGCATTGGAAAATTTGTTGGCAAAGGAAAGAAAGCATGTTGGAACACTTTGATGAAATCTAACACAAAAGTCCTAGATGCATTCAAGATGCTGAGTAGACCAAATGTCCTCCAGCAGACATGTTTATTGGTCTAAAGGAATTTGTATTTAAGCTCTACTGTCCACGAATGACTTTCACTAAACTGTCATAACTTAGATGGCATCTCTTCAAGAAAACGCAGGCAGAAGCTGGAGAACTACCAGCGACTGCATCAACTCTAAAGTATCATATATTGAGAGGAAGGTATCAAGCTCTTCTGTGGTCTTGTGATGCAGACAGTGAAATGCTTTCACAATTAGAGCATAGCTGGAAGATTGACAATGACTGTTTCATACTAGTAATATCAGACCAACCACCAGCTCCAGAAGCAATCACAGAACTTGTTAAATGTGGATGTGGCGTCAGGAAATGTGGATCATTGTCATGTTCATACAGAAAGAATCAGAAAGAATAGCATGACATGCACCGAGATGTGTAACTGTCAAGCAGATGATGAGAAATGCCTAAACAAAGTGAAGGAATCTGTTGTACACAGAAGACTCTGATGACGAGGACTGAAGCAATGTCGTAAATAATAACTTGTGACTTGTTTACACATGATGTATAACACTACAAACTTTTAATAAATATAAAACAGTGGTTCTAAGCTTTTCAGATAATGGTAATATGTATATGTTTAATTTCCAGTATTTGTCTTTAGCAAATAATTTTACTTACTGCAATCTCTTCTTTGCCAGAGACAGGATGGCATATATGAGCAGCCATGTTTGTAACACACTTATGATATTATAACAGCATTCATGATATATTATGTTAAATTGTAATCATATAACACTACATGTTCATAGGTTATTAGTCATGTTTTAAGTTAATTAGGACTTAATGGTAATACATCTGTGGTTCATTACGCCGCTCTTTAATAAAACTTCTTTAAAGGCATAAAACTTATAATAAACCGTTCAGAAAAAATGACACCACAGTTCCTTAACATAGTTTATAAGGATTATTATAATGTATGGTGTCAAAAATTAACATGAAATTTTCACGGGATTACTTAAGCTCCTACACTAAAACCTGCCGACCTAACCTAACCTTTTTTACCCACCTCTACCTACTTACCTAACCTGACATAATCTAACCTAACCTGACGTAATCTGACCTAACCTGACATAATCTAACCTAACCTGACATAATCTAACCTAACCTGACATAATCTAACCTAACCTGACATAATCTAACCTAACCTGACGTAATCTGACCTAACCTGACATAATCTAACCTAACCTGACGTAATCTGACCTAACCTGACATAATCTAACCTAACCTGACGTAATCTAACCTAACCTGACATAATCTAACCTAACCTGACATAATCTGACCTAACCTGACATAATCTAACCTAACCTGACATAATCTAACCTAACCTCCCCGTCTGACATAAGCTAACTTAATCAAACCTAACTTTCCCACCTACCTAACATAACCTATCTACTTATTACCTACCTAACCTAACTTAACCCAACCTGACATAATCTAACCTAACCTATTGAAACTTAACTTAACCACCTACCTCATCTAACACCACTTTGTAATCTCTCTGTGCTACAGCTGATAGGATGAGTATGGGGGGCACAATAAACTAGCCTCTAAGTGGCAAAATTAACAAAACTAACCTAACCTAACCCAACCTGACTTAACCTAACCTGATCTGATCTATCCAACTTAAAAAACTTAGAATATATAATAAAGCCGTTAGGTTAATTTACGCTAAATATGGTTGATTCATATTTTGTTTTGACAGAAATTCCCGGCAAAATAACGTATCTATATTGAGAACCACCGCCATGTTGGTTCCACGTTAACAAGACACGGATACACTACAGAATAACCCGCGTTCGTTTAACCTCAATTACTACAGTTTACTTTATAATCTTATTTCACAATCTTCACTACATCTCGCTTCACAATCTTCACTGCATCTCACTTCACAATCTTCAGCCAGGTGAGGTTTATGGATCGGGCTTTTTGTGCGAGAGATAGGAAACGTAGGACTAGGGTATGTTTTCCTGGGGCTGGGATAGGGCATGTAGCTGAGAGGTTAGACAGAGTTTTGTCAGGGGAGGGTACCAATCCAGTAGTGTGTCTTAGTGTGGGGGGAAACGACATAGGTAAGGTTAGGAGTGAGGAACTTTTCAAGAGGTATAGGGAGGCGCTGGGGAAGATTAGAGATAGGGGAGGGATCCCGATGGTATGTGGTGTCTTGCCTAGAAGAGGGGTTGGTCGTGAATGGCTGTCCAGGGCAATTGCTATTAATTGCCGACTGGAAAAACATTGTGCAAACAATGGTTGGGCATTCATTGATGACTGGCAACGATTTTATGGCAACGACTACCTGTACTGTCGCGACGGAGTACACTTGTCTCGTGAGGGGGTAAAGGCGTTGTCTGCATCCCTGGAGCGTGAAATTGTCACTCAGAAGGGGG
>NW_024725694.1:0-9387 GCF_018991925.1 Homarus americanus | reverse complement strand
GTTAGGGACCCAAATCCAGGTCGTAAGTCCGATATAGATAAAAAAAAATAAATAAAATAAATAAAATAAAAAAAAATACAAATTTTTTTTATTAAAAAAAAAAAAATCTACAATGAAATACAGTACAGTAAAAGTAATAAATAATAAGGAATGGTTACAGTGTGACAGCACTTACCTTTAATGTAGTCAGCTGAATGCACATGGGGCCCCCATAATTTTCTAATTATACATGGAGACTACATTAACTGGAAACGTTTCGGTATAGAAAATGCGTGTGTCATTTGAATTTTTTTTTTTTATCTATGTCGTAAGTCCCGACGGTCGTAAGTCGAAGCAGTCGTAAGTCGGGGTCTAGCTTTTATATATATATATATATATATATATATATATATATATATATATATATATATATATATATATATATATATATATATATATATATATATATATATATATATATATATATATATATATATATACTCGTCTATAACCCCCCTTCGTATATAGGTCGACCCCGATTTTATGACCAAGAAATCGTTAATTTATGATATTCCTCGTTTATAGGTCGACCCAAGTTTTTGAGGGTAAAGGAACAACAAAACCTTCAGAGAAACACTACGTCCTATAAACTGTCATCATTTATTATCATTTATTAATTCTTTTTACACTGGAACGCTTTAGTTTCTAAATAAAATATTGTATATTTCATTCAAGCATTTATTCAAGTCAATTAGAGGAATATTATTGTAATACAACAGTTTTTTAATCAAAGTTCATTCGATGTTTATTACGTAACATCTTTTGAACGAAAGAATGCCAAAAGAAAGCCAAAGTCATTGTTTTCGTCACGATTTTATCCCACTTTCCACTGTAATACGTACGTCATTTCAGCAAAAAATATTACATTTCCGTGAATGTATTATATCAAGCACAGTATAAATAGAATATCATTGTAATATAACAGAATTTTAACCGAAAACTATTAAAAAAACGAATAACATCTCAAGAACATCGGAAGCTTAGGTAAAGTCTTTTGTTTTCGTCATTTATTTTATCCTATTTTACATTGAAATACATCACGTTTCAGCAAAACTACTATTTATTTCCGAGAATATATTCATTCAGGCGCAGTTTAGGTAAAATATACGTGTGATGTAACAGTTTTTTAACTGAAAACGATTCGAAAAACACGTGTACCCTCTAGCCCTGTTCAAGGAGAGGACTGGGAGAAGCTGTTTGGTGCTGCAGACGATGACAAAGAAAATGATTTTGATGGATTTTAATGAAAATATTCAGAAATATGGTATCGTAATATTTATTCAAGTCAATTAGGATATTATTGTAATACAATACAACAGTTTTTTAACTAAACCATTCGAAAAGTGATTACGGTAACATCTTTTGAACGAAACAAAGCGAAAGTCATTGTTTTCATCACAATTTTATCCCACTTTCCACTGTAATACGTATGTCATTTCAGCAAAAAAATATTACATTTCCGTGAAGGTATTATATCAACCACAGTATGAATAGAATATCACTAATATAACAGTATTTTAACCGAAAACTATTAAAAATACGAGTAACATCTCTTGAACATCGGAAGGTTAGGTAAAGTCTTTTGTTTTCTGCATGTAGTTTATCCTAATTTACATTGAAATACATCACGTTTCAGCAAAACTACTATTTATTTCTGAGAATATGGAAATGTAATATTTTTGCTGAAATGACGTATGTATTACAGTGGAAAGTGGGATAAAATCGCGACAAAAACAATGACTCGCTTTCTTTCGTTCAAAAGATGTTACCGTAATCGCTTTTCGAATGGTTTTCAGTTAAAAAATGTTATATTACAATAATATTCTATCCTAATTCACTTGTGATGTAAAAGTTTTTTAACTGAAAACGATTCGAAAAACACGTGTACCGTCTAGCTGATACGGCAGAGCCCTGGTCGTGGAGGCTTTGTGTTTGCATCGGCCCTTCTTAAGCAGCTTTTAATTTTAGCGTACGTTGAAATTGTGTTTACCGGTGTATTCTTATTTTCTTGCTTCTTATTTTCCAGAAATATGACAAGTTTTTATATAATACAATGTTACGGTACTTTTAATTTACAAGTATTCATTTTTTAAAATACAGAAGACACCAAACAAATACTAGTACGGATATTTGCGTGACTCTCCCGCCAAAAAAGACCAAACAGCTGGTACTCTCTCCCTCAGCCCTACCAAAAATAGCCCAACATCTTTCTTGTTTATTCTCTTCCAATTTCTCACTTTAAATGGTATTTTTTACTTCATATTGCCTACATCAGATAAACTACAGTAATTGAGGTTAGATATTGTTATAAATTTGATTACCGGGTCCTGGCAGGTACCGTTAGAACCACCTGACCCTACCAACAGTGTTGCAAGTCAGACAGCATTTATTTTTTTTACAGTTTTTGGTGTCTCCATTTGTTAATTTTTTTTCTGTGGGGTTTGCACAATAGTATACTGTTTTACCTATAGTATTGTAAAATGATTTGGGAAAAGAATTACTCGGTAACTTAAAATTTTAAAAGGAAAATTTTGAAACTGGCAACTGTGTGTAGATGACCTGACTCACATCATATTGATGTTTCAAATTTAATTAACAAAAATTTATGTATCTATAAATAAACTTTTAAAAATGAATACTTTATGTTTTACATACTCCTGTGCATACCATACCATGCATTCGGCTACTTTGGGCTTGCTATGATGACGCAAGAGATCTGCCCTGGCAACTGTACCGACACTCACAGCAGGCGGTGCGTTGGTGCGTCGTTTCCATTGTTTACTGGTAGTTACTGGTAAATATTTTTCAACCTAACGAAACTATTACCCGTATAGAGGTCGACCCCCAACTTTTTGCTCAAAAATTTGGTCTTAAGAACTCGTGCTATACACGGGTATATACGGTGTATATATATATATATATATATATATATATATATATATATATATATATATATATATATATATATATATATATATATATATATATATATTTATATTTATATTTATATTTATATATATATACATATATATATATATATATATATACCGTATATACTCGTCTATAACCCCCCTTCGTATATAGGTCGACCCCGATTTTATGACCAAGAAATCGTTAATTTATGATATTCCTCGTTTATAGGTCGACCCAAGATTTTGAGGGTAATGGAACAACAAAACCTTCAGAAAAACTCTACGTCCTATAAACTTGTTTACCATTTATTATTACGACACTTTACACTGAAACGCAGGTAGTTTCAACAAAAATATTGTATATTTCCATTCAAGTATTTATTCAAGTCAATTAGGAGGGAATATTATTGTAATACAACAGTTTTTTAACTAAACCATTCGAAAAGCGATTACGGTAACATCTTTTGAACGAAAGAAAGCGAGTCATTGTTTTCGTCACGATTTTATCCCACTTTCCACTGTAATACGTACGTAATTTCAGGAAAAAATGTTACATTTCCGTGAATGTAGTATATCAAGCACAGTATGAATAGAATATCATTGTAATATAACAGTATTTTAACCGAAAACTATTAAAAAAACGAGTAACATCTCTTGAACATTGGAAGGTTAGGTAAAGTCTTTTGTTTTCATTATGTATTTTATCCTATTTTAAATTGAAATACATCACGTTTCAGCAAAACTACTATTTATTTCTGAGAATATATTCATTCAGGCACAGTTTAGGTAAAATATACATGTGCTGTAACATTTTTTTAATTGAAAACGATTCAAAAAACACGTACCCTCTAACCCTGTTCAAGGAGAAAACTGGGATATATATATAGCTGTTTGCGCTGCAGACGATGACATGAAAAAAAAATGATTGATGGATTTTAATGGAAATGACTTAGAAATATGGTATCGTATTATTATTCAAGTCAATAGATATATTGTAATACAATACAACAGTTTTTTAACTAAACCATTCGAAAAGCGATTACGGTAACATCTTTTGAACGAAACAAAGCGAAAGTCATTGTTTTCATCACAATTTTATCCCACTTTCCACTGTAATACGTACGTCATTTCAGCAAAAAATATTACATTTCCGTGAAGGTATTATATCAACCACAGTATGAATAGAATATCACTAATATAACAGTATTTTAACCGAAAACTATTAAAAATACGAGTAACATATCTTGAACATCGGAAGGTTAGGTAAAGTCTTTTGTTTTCTGCATGTAGTTTATCCAAATTTACATTGAAATACATCACGTTTCAGCAAAACTACTATTTATTTCTGAGAATATGGAAATGTAATATTTTTGCTGAAATGACGTACGTATTATAGTGGAAAGTGGGATAAAATCGTGACAAAAACAATGACTTTCGCTTTCTTTCGTTGAAAAGATGTTACCGTAATCGCCTTTCGAATGGTTTTCAGTTAAAAACTGTTGTATTACAATAATATTCTATCCTAATTCACTTGTGATGTAACAGTTTTTTAACTGAAAACGATTACCGTCTAGCTGATACGGCAGAGCCCTGGTCGCGGAGGCTTTGTGTTTGCTTCGGCCCTTCTTAAGCAGCTTTTAAATTTAGCGTACGTTGAAATTGTGTTTACCGGTATATTCTATTTTCTTGCTTCTTATTTTCCAGAAATATGACAAGTTTGTATATAATACAATGTTACGGTACTTTTAATTAACAAGTATTCATTTTTAAAAATATAGAAGACACCAAACAAATACTAGTACTACGGTTATTTGCGTGACTCTCCCGCCAAACAAGACCAAACAGCTGGTACTCTCTCCCTCAGCCCTACCAAAAATAGCCCAACCACATCTTTCTTAATTATTCTCTTCCAATTTCTCACTTTAACTGGTATTTTTTACTTCATATTGCCTACATCAGATAAACTACAGTAATTGAGGTTAGATATTGTTATAAATTTGATTACCGGGTCCTGGCAGGTACCGTTAGAACCACCTGACCCTACCAACAGTGTTGCAAGTCAGACAGCATTTTTTTTTTTTACATTTTTGGTGTCTCCATTTGTTAATTTTTTTTCTGTGGGGTTTGCACAATAGTATACTGTTTTACTTACAGTATTGTAAAACGATTTGGGAAAAGAAATACTCGGTAACTTAAAATTTTAAAAGGAAAATTTTGAAACTGGCAACTGTGTGTAGATGACCTGACTCACATCATATTGATGTTTCAAATTTAATTAACAAAAATTTATGTATCTATAAATAAACTTTTAAAAATGAATACTTTATGTTCTACATACTCCTGTGCATACCATACCATGCATTTGGCTACTTTGGGCTTGCTATGATGACGCAAGAGATCTGCCCTGGCAACTGTACCGACACTCACAGTGGGTGGTGAGTTGGTGCGTCGTTTCCATTGTTTACTGGTAGTTACTGGTAAATATTTTTCAACCTAACGAAACTATTACCCGTATAGAGGTCGACCCCCAACTTTTTGCCAAAAAATTTGGTCTTAAGAACTCGTGCTATACACGGATATATATATATATATATATATATATATATATATATATATATATATATACAGTAATACCACGCTTAACGCGGTTTCGCTTGGCGCGATTTACCGTATACGTGGTGCCTCGCCAGAGCCGAACTTTCACTTAACGCAGGTTTTTTCCACGTATACGCGGCGAGTGTCCGGCTCGAGACGCTATTTTTAGATTCGCCCCACCCGCCTGCTCCCGCCTCCTCCCTCCGCTTGGGCAAGCCGCGCTGTAAAATTGCGCAGTGCATGTCTCTGTTGCGTTATCACTGACGTCATATGCCGTATCGGACTGTGATTGGCCATGCATCCCTACCCCCCCTCTGCTGCTAGCTGCAATTGGCTTAAAGTATTATGACGTGTCCACCCGGGGGAGCGAGGGAGGAAAGACGACGCTTCACGTAGCTGTGGCAGTTTCATCCATCCAGGCCACTCCGTGTATACGTGAATCCATTGTTCTGTGAAATGGCTTCCGCCGGACCACCACCGCCACCAGAGAGAGACCTTTCCTTACCTGGACCCAGCCGCCCTAAGCACAAGAAGACACGCCGTGGTCTAAGCTACGAAGTGAAGTACCAGATCATTCAAGATTTGGAGAAAGGAACATGGCAAGTTGATCTCGCGCGCGAGCATGGCATCAACGAATCTACGATTCGCACTATCAAAAAGGATGCAGCCAAGATCAAAGAGCACATGAAAATCACAAAGTCTGCAGGTGCTTCAACGATCAAGTATTGCCAGAACAGGGTGCTGGCAAAAGTGGAAAATTTGCTGGTGAGTTATTTGTTTCGTCAGGCGCGACGCAACATGGCGGTGGACACGCGCTCAGTGCAGGAGTACGCACGTGAGCTATACGCAGCAGTGTCACGTAAGCTGGGAATTGCAGAGCCCAAACCCTTCAATGCTTCCTCTGGTTGGCTGTATAGGTTTAAGAAGAGGAACAAGATCACCAACATCAACATTGGTGGTGAGGAAGAGAGTGTTGACCGTGTGGCGGCTAGAGATTTTCCTCCGTTCTTACGTGAGATTATGGAGGAAGGACAGTACACTGACGACCAGGTGTTTAACATGGACGAATCTGGTCTTTTCTGGAAAAAGTTACCTTCCAAGACCTTCGTTGTCCAGTCTGCCAGCAAGGTAAGGGGTCGGAAGTTGCAGAAGGAACGCATCACCGTCCTGTTTACCACCAATGCCTCCGGTACCTGTAAACCAAAGTTATCGGTGATTCACACAGCCCGCAAGCCGCACGCCTACAAGAATATGGACATGAACAAGCTTAATGTCCACTGGCTAACCGCACGTAAGGCGTGGATGTCCTCTTCTCTGTCCCTCTTCTGGTTTGACAACCGTTTTGTTCCTGACGTGAAGAAATTCTGCGAGCAACAGAATGTTCCATTCAATATTTTGTTGCTCCTTGACAACGCACCTGGACACTCGCCCCTACTTATGGAACGTCACCCCAACGTAAAAGTGGTCTTCCTTCCTCCCAACACTACGTCATTAATCCAGCCCATGGACCAGGAGTTGATCTGCAATGTGAAAGCTGCGTACTCTGCAAAGAAGTTCAAGCTCCTGAACGACTCTACCAACACCAAGGATGAGTTGCGTAAGCTGGGTGACACCGACAGCGAGAGCAAAAGCGACGAGGACAAGGAACAAGAGGTGGCGACTCAAGAACTTCTCGTCAAACAATTTTGGAAGAAGTTTAACGTTAAACAAGCTGTAGACTTCTTGGTGGAGGCATGGGATCTGCTGACTATTGCTACGATTCGTCACGCATGGAGACATGTGTTGCATGGCATACCAGGTGAGAGGAGGAGTGAACCTGTGACTGGTGAGGTTCAGACTGTTGCAGTAGCAGTGGACCTTGCCAGAGAAGCTGCGCTCAATATTACAGCTGAAGGCTTCTCCGAGACCACCAATGAAGACATCCTGGAGGTGATCAGAGATCCTGAAGTGACTGCCGACGAGATGTTGGAAGAAGAACACGTCAGTGAAGAGGAGGAAGAAGGTGCGTCATTCTACGAAGAACACAGTTTAAGTCATAGTGATATTAAGGGTGCCATGGAGTGTGCAGAGAAAATGAAGTCCTTCCTTTCCCGCGACAATGACGATGACCGCTATGAAGTCTTCCATACCCGGCTGGTGCAGGCTATGGAGCCGTACATCACGGTGTACCAAGACAACATAAACACCAGCCGTCAAAAAAGCATAACCGAGTTCTTCGCCCGCAACCCACCACAGCCAGCCCAAGCCAGTGATAGTGACAGTGAAGTTGACTTTGAGGGATTTGTCAAGGAAGCCCTGACAACTGTAAGTGACAGTGATGGTGATTCACCGTATGCCGACCCATCTCTTCTACTACCGTAAGTGTTCCACCTAACTTTTAGTTTCTCTAACGTAACCTTTATTTTTCATATGTTAACCTTTATTTTTCCTAACCTAACCTCTTCTATATTACTTGTTTTTTCATACCATCATAAAGTTAAGATAAAATTTTTACTACAACATAGTTATGTGTCGTCAAAAAGTGGAGTTTGGGGGTCGGGCTGGTTTCTATTGGAATTAATCCCATATGTTCTGTTGTTCACTTAACGCGGATTTCACTTAACACGGGACCCTCTGGGTTCTATTGACCGCGTTAAGTGGGGTACAACTGTACTTAAAATAGACCTTCGGCACCAACTGTCAAACATGTCACTGTCCCCTCCCCTCCCATCCGGGGTTTGGTGGTTTTTAGGCTTACAGTATTTATCTTATATAATATCACAGACTTAAGTCAGGCGAATATAATTTGCATTGCTGGAATCTTTGCAAGACCGCAAATAATTGGAATATAAATGTTATATATTTTGCACAAGAGATAAAAATTAATCACCTGTATCACATTACATTAGTGATTTAAGAGTTCTAGTATATATATATATATATATATATATATATATATATATATATATATATATATATATATATATATATATATATATATATATATATATATATATATATATATATATATATATATATATATATATATATATATATATATACAGTAGTACCCCGCTTAACGCGGTCAATTGAACCCACAGGGTACCGTGTTAAGTGAAAACCGCGCTAAGTGAACAACAGCACATATGGGATTAATTCCAATAGAGACTGGCCGGACCCCCAAACTCTACTTTTTCCGACACAATACTTATGTTCTAGTAAAAATAACATCTTAATTTTATGATGGTACATGCACACAATTAATATTTAAGAGAAATAGAGAAATACAGTCGCCAGTTAATGTCCATTCAAATAATGGACTCGACTCCCTCCCCCTCTTCTCACACTACACTGCTGGCTCTTCCCTCTCTGAGAAATTTTTGGGGGAAAACCACTAAATTTTAATAAATAATACCTCAAACTAAAGTTAGGATAATACAATTGACATTGCTGGATTCCTTGTAAGACCAGGAATATTTTGAATACAAATGTCATATATTTTGAACAAAAAATAACATATTTACTCAGAGTAAACATTATATCTAAAATTTGTATGTCTAATGCAAAATCTATGATGTTTATATTCAAAATGATCACCAAATTGTAAGAATTCCAGCAATGTAAATTATATTCTGGCCGGGTAATTTGTATGAATTTTATGAGCTAAAACAAATATCTTCAGTTAATAAAAAAAAAAATATTGTTCATGACACTATCTGTCAATCAAAGTACCCCACCTTGCCTCCCCCCTCTTCCAACCGCGCGGTCAGTCCCAACCCTCCCCACCCACCCCCCACCAATCCTCCCTTCAAGAGATGTTTGGTGAAAAAACTAAATTTTAACATTTAGTATTAAATAACAC
>NW_024725693.1:0-13922 GCF_018991925.1 Homarus americanus | reverse complement strand
TAACAAAGCCCCAAGATCGAGTATAACAAAAGTACTCTGGTCTAGTATAACAAGGCCCCTTGTCAGCGAAAAGTATAACAAAGGCCTCATCAAATATAACAATCCCCTGATCATTGAATAACAAACTCCCGTGATCAGGTATAACAAAGTCACCTGATCGAGCATAGAAAAGGCCCTGGTCGAGTATAATAAAGAAGCCTCCTGATCGAGAGTGCCAACAAGTTCCTGATCGAGTATAACAAAACCCCCTGATCGAGGTATAACCAGCTCCCATCGAATATTACAAAGTTCCCTGATCGGGTATAACAAACCCCTAATCGATTATAACAAAGTCTCCTGATCGAGTATAACAAAGTCCATTGGTCGAGTATAACAAGCCACCTGATCGGTATAACAAAGTCCCTCATTGAGTATAATAAAAGTCCCCTCATCGAGTATAACAAAAGACCCTCATCGAGTATAACAAAGAATCTCCTGGTCGAGGTATAAAGCAAGAATCCTCCTGGTCGAGAATAACAAAGATCCCTGATCGGTATAACACCACGCCCCTGATCCTTTGAGAGTATAACGAGCCCTTGATGAAGTATAACAAAGTCCGCTGATCGAGTATAACAAAGGCCCTTGATGAAGTATAACAAGGAATCCGCTGATCGAGTATAACAAAGCCCCTCATCGAGTATAACCAAGTCCTCTGATCTAGCACTACAAAGGCCCCTGGTCGAGTATAGCAAAAGCCTCCTAATCGAGTACAACAAAAGTCCCTGATAGAGGTATAACAAAGCCCTCATCGGTACTTACAGTCCCTTATCGAGTATAACAAATACCTGATTGGGTGTAACAAAGTCCCCTGGTCTGGTATAACAAAGGCCCTGATCAGTATAAGAAAGTCCCCTGAACAAATTAACCAAAAGTCCCCTGGTCAGAATAAAAAAAGTCTCCTGATCTACTATAACAAAGTCCCCTGATTGGTATAACAAGTCCCTGGTCGAAATTATGAAAGTCACCTGGTTAGGTATACCAAAGCCTCCTGATCGAGTATCATAAAGTCCCTCATCGAGTATAGAAAGCCCCCCTCATCCAGGTATAACAAAGTCCTGATTGAGTATAAAAGAAATTGATCGAGTCTAAGCGAGGTACCTAATCCGAGACTAACGAGGCCCCTCATCAAGTATAACAAAAGTCCCCTCATGGAGTATAACAAAAGTCCCCCTGTCGAGTATAACAGTCCCCTGATCGAGTATAACAAATTCACCTTGTCGAGAATAACAAAGTCCCTAATAAAATTATAACAAATCCTCTGGTCGAGTATAACCAAGTCCCTGGTCAGTATATAAGGTCCTTTGGTCGAGTATAACAAGTCACCTGATTAATTATAGAAGTCCCTGATCCGAGTATAACAAAGTCCCTGATCCGAGCAAAACAAGGCCCCTGATCAGAGTATAAAAAGTCCCTGATCAGGTATAACAAAGTCCCCTGATCTAATATAACAAATTCACCTGATCGAGCATAACAAGGCCCCTGGTCGAAGGTATAATGGCCTCCTGATCGAGTGTAACAAAGTTCTGATAAAGGTATAACAAAGGCCCCCACATCGAATGGCCACAAAGACGTGATCGAGTATAACAACGCCCCTTAATCGATTATAACAAAGTCTCACTGATCGAGTATAGATCCATTGGTCTAAAATTATAGCAAAGCCCCCCTTATAAAGGTATAACAAAGTCCCCTGATCGACTATAACAAATGCACCATATCGAGGTGTAACAAGTCCCTTATCGAGTATAACAAAAAGTCCCTGATTGAGTATAACAAGTCCCTGATCGAGGTATAACAAAATTCTGATCCGGAGTATAACAAAGGCCCTAGTCAAGTATAAGCAAAAGGTCCCTAGTAAAGTATAAGAATCCCTGATAAAAGGTATAACAAAGGCCCCTCATCGAGTAAAACAAAAGGCCCCGAATGGGTATAACAAAAGTCCCTGATCAGTATAAAAAAAAGCCCTTAACTCGAGAATTAACAAAGTCCCCCATGTCGAGAGTATAAAAAAAGTCGCTGGTCAGTATAACAAATTCACCATATCCGAGTATAACAACAAAAGTCCCCTGATCGAGTATAACAATGTCCCTGGTCAGTATAAAGTCCCTGATCGATATAACAAAGGCCCTAGTCAAGTATAACAAAAGTCCCTAATTAGGAAACAACAAAAGTCACTCTGATCGAGTAACAAAGTCCCCATGTCGAGTATAAGAATCCTTTGGTCGAGAATATTACAAATTCACCATATCGAGTATAACCAAAGTCCCCTGATCAGGCGCAACTAAAAGTCCCTGGTCGAAATATAACAAAAGTCCCATGATCGAGAGTACAACAAGGCCCTGATCCCGAAAGTATTGCAAAAGGCCCTGAATTAGAAACCAAAACAAAGGCCCCTGGTCGAGCATAACAAAGGCCCTGGTTGAGTATAACAAAGCCCCTGATTCAGTATAACAAAGTCTGATCGAGAATAACAAAGTCCCTGATCCCGAGTATAACCAAAGTTTCCAAATCGAGAATAAGAAAGTCCTGATGGAGTATAACAAAGTCCCCTGGTCAGGTATAACAAAGTCCCTGAGTCAAAGTGTAACAAAGCCCCATTATCCGAGTATAACAAGAATCCCTGATCGAGAATAACAAAGGAAAGTCCCTGGTCCGAGAGTATAACAAAGCCCCCTGGTCGAGTATAACGAACCCTGATCGATATAACAAAGTCCCTGAACAAGTATAACAAAGTCCATGGTCGAGTATAAAAAAAGTCCCTGATCGAGGAATAACCAAAGTCCCTGGTGGGAGCATAACAAAGGATCCCCTGATCCAGGTATAACAAAGCTCACTCATCGGTATAACAAAGTCCCCTGATCGAGGAACACTCAGGAGCCCTGGTCGAGTATATGAAAGCCTCTAATCGGGCCATAACAAGTCCCCTGCTCGAAAGGTAAAACAAAAGCCTGATTGGGTATAACAAAGCCCATGATCCCGGAGTAACAAAGTCCCCTGATCGAGTATAGCAAAGTCCCCTGGTCGGTATAATAAAGCCCCTGATCCGGGTATAACAAAGGCCATGATCCGAATATAACAAAAGTCTGATCAGGTATAACAAAGTCACTGATCCGAGTATATCAAAGGCCCCTGGTCAGGTATAAACAAAAGTCCCTTGTCGAGTATAACAAATTCCCTGAGGTCGAGTATAACAGTCACCTTATTGTATAACCAGAATCCCCTGATCAGAGTATAACAAAGTCCCTGGTCCAGAGTATAACAAGTCCCCTGGTCAGGTATAACAAACCCTCCTGATCGGTATAGCAAAGTCCCTGATCCCGAGTATAACAATGCCCCCTCATCGAGTATAACAAAGTCCCTGATCGAGTATAACAAAGGGGCTGATCAAAGGTCTAAAGTCACCTAATCCCGAGACGCTAAGGCCCTAATCCAGAAGTATAACCAAGTCCCCTCATCGAGTCACTTATTGGCCCCTGATCAGTGAGTATAAAACAAAGTCCTGATCTTGTATAACAAAGGCCCTTCATCGTGTATAACAAAACTCCTGATCGAGTGTAAAGTCCCCTGATCGAGTATAGCAAAAGGCCTTTGATCGAGTAAAACAAAGGCCCCTGACGGGAGTACTGTAGGAAGTCCCCTGATCGAGGTATAACAAAAGCCCTTGATCGAAATTATAAATTCCCCATGTATCGAATATAACAGTCCCCTGATCGAGTATAACAAATTCACCTTATCAGGTATAACAAAGATCCCTGATCGAGTTTAACCAAGGTCCTGGTCGATTATAACAAGTCCCATGGTCAGGTATAACAAAGCCTCCTGATCGAGTATAGCAAAGTCCCCTGATCCGAGTATAACAATGCCCCCTCATCGAGTATAACAAAGTCCCCTGATCAGAGTATAACAAAGGAGGTTGATCGAGTCTAACACAAAAGGCATCTAATCCGAGACTAACAAGACCCCTAATCAAGTATAACAAAGGAAGTCACCTCATCCGGTCTAACAAAGGCCCCTGATCGGAGTATAACAAAGTCCCTGATCTTGTATAACAAAGGCCCTTCATCGTGTATAACAAAAAGGCCCTGATCCCGGGTATAGCAAGTCCCTGATCGAGTACAGCAAGGCCTTTGATCCTTGGAAGTAAAACAAAGGCCCCTGTTGGGTATAACAAAGTCCCCTGATCGAGTATAACCATGGCCCCTTGATCCAGAGTATAACAAATTCCCCCATGTCGAATCTATAACAGTCCCTGATCGAGAGTATAACAAATTCACCTTATCCGGAGTATAACCAGGGTCCCTGATCCGAGTATAACAAAAGTCCCTGATCGAGTATAGCAAGTCCTCTGGTCTGAGTATAATAAAGTCCACTGGTGAGTACTACTTGAGTGCCTGATGTGAGTGTCAACAAGAAGCCCTGATCAGAGTATAACAAATGCCCTAGTCAGTATAACAAGGCCCTCATCCAAGTATAACAAAGGCCCTGGTCGAGAGCAAAACAAAAGCCCCTGGTCATTATAACAAAAGGCCCTGATTTGAGTATAACAAAGACCCTGATCAGGTATAACAATGTCCCTGGTCGAGTGTAAACAAAACCCCATGATCGAGTATAACAAAAGTCCCTGATCGAGAATATCAAAGTCCCCTGATCGAGTATAACAGAGTCCCCTGGTGGAGTATAACAAAAGTCACCTGATCGAGCATAACAAGGCCCCTGGTCAGTATAATACAACCTCCTGATCAGTGTAACAAGTTCCCTGATGATCGAGTATAACAAAAGCCCTGATCGAGTATAACAAAGCCCCCCTTATCAGATATTACAAGAGTCCCTGATCAGGTATGACAAAGCCCTTAATCGATTATAAGAAAGTCTCGTGTAGGTTATGTATCTAAGCTACTGTGCCGAGTAGCAACCCTGTACATAAGCTACTGTGCCGAGTAGCAACCCTGTACGTAAGCTACTGTGCCGAGTAGCAACCCTGTACATAAGCTACTGTGCCGAGTAGCATTTATATATATAATCACGTGGCAACACTGCACGTGTTATGTGGCAACATTGCCCCGAGGCTGCCATATGGCAAGGCAGCCCCAGTCTGACTGTGTGAGCCATGCATGGCACACGCGAGTCAACACTTGTATTTCTCTCATCCATAATAAACGGACTCAGTGTTACTCAGTGATTCCCTAGCCATCACTACATTCTTCAGGGCACACTAGTAACTTTTTAGGTTGAGTATAACAAAGCCCCCTGATCGAGTATAACAAAGTCCCCTCATCAAGTGTAACAAAGTCCCCTCATCGAGTATGACAAAGTCCCCTGATCGAGTATAACAAAGTCCCCTGGTCGATTATAACAAGTCCCATGGTCAGGTATAACAAAGCCTCCTGATCTAGTATAGCAAAGTCCCCTGATCGAGTATAACAATGCCCCCTCATCGAGTATAACAAAGTCCCTGATCGAGTATAACAAAGGAGGTTGATCGAGTCTAACAAAGGCACCTAATCGAGACTAACAAAGACCCCTAATCAAGTATAACAAAGTCCCCTCATCGAGTCTAACAAAGGCCCCTGATCGAGTATAACAAAGTCCCTGATCTTGTATAACAAAGGCCCTTTATCGTGTATAACAAAGGCCCCTGATCGAGTATAGCAAAGTCCCCTGATCGAGTACAGCAAAGGCCTTTGATCGAGTAAAACAAAGGCCCCTGTTGGAGTATAACAAAGTCCCCTGATCGAGTATAACAAAGCCCCTTGATCGAGTATAACAAATTCCCCATGTCGAATATAACAGTCCCCTGATCGAGTATAACAAATTCACCTTATCGAGTATAACAAAGTCCCCTGATCGAGTATAACAAAGTCCCCTGATCGAGTATAACAAAGTCCTCTGGTCTAGTATAATAAAGTCCACTGGTCGAGTATAACAAAGTGCCCTGATCGAGTATAACAAAGAGCCCTGATCGAGTATAACAAATGCCCCTAGTCGAGTATAACAAAGGCCCCTCATCAAGTATAACAAAGGCCCCTGGTCGAGCAAAACAAAGGCCCCTGGTCGTGCATAACAAAGGCCCCTGGTTGAGTATAACAAAGACCCCTGATCGAGTATAACAATGTCCCCTGGTCGAGTATAACAAAACCCCATGATCGAGTATAACAAAGTCCCCTGATCGAGAATATCAAAGTCCCCTGATCGAGTATAACAAAGTCCCCTGGTGGAGTATAACAAAGTCACCTGATCGAGCATAACAAAGGCCCCTGGTCGAGTATAATACAGCCTCCTGATCGAGTGTAACAAAGTTCCCTGATCGAGTATAACAAAGCCCCTGATCGAGTATAACAAAGCCCCCTTATCGAATATTACAAAGTCCCCTGATCGAGTATGACAAAGCCCCTTAATCGATTATAAGAAAGTCTCCTGATTGAGTATAACAAAGTCCATTGGTTGTGTAGGTTATGTATCTAAGCTACTGTGCCGAGTAGCAACCCTGTACATAAGCTACTGTGCCGAGTAGCAACCCTGTACATAAGCTACTGTGCCGAGTAGCATTTATATATATAATCACGTGGCAACACTGCACGTGTTATGTGGCAACATTGCCCCGAGGCTGCCATATGGCAAGGCAGCCCCAGTCTGACTGTGTGAGCCATGCATGGCACACGCGAGTCACCACTTGTATTTCTCTCATCCATAATAAACGGACTCAGTGTTACTCAGTGATTCCCTAGCCATCACTGCATTCTTCAGGGCACACTAGTAACTTTCAGGTTGAGTATAACAAAGCCCCCTGATCGAGTATAACAAAGTCCCCTCATCAAGTATAACAAAGTCCCCTCATCGAGTATGACAAAGTCCCCTGATCGAGTATAACAAAGTCCCCTGGTTGAGTATAACAAAGTCCCCTGGTCGAGAATAACAAAGTCCGCTGATCGAGTATAACATAGGCCCCTCATCGAGTATAACAAAGTCCCCTGATCGAGAATACGAAAGTTCCCTGATCGAGTATAACAAAGTCCCCTGGCCGAGTATAACAAAGTTCCCTGGTCGAGTATAACAAAGTCCCCTGGTCGAGTATAACAAAACCCCATGATCGAGTATAGCAAAGTCCCCTGATCGAGAATAACAAAGTCCCCTGATCGAGTATAACAAAGTCCCCTGAAAAGTATAACAAAGTCCCCTGGTCGAGTATAAAAAAGTCCCTGATCGAGTATAACAAAGCCCCTTGATCGAGTATAACATAGTCCCCATGTCGAGTATAAAAAAGTCCCATGATCGAGTATAACAAATTCACCATATTGAGTATAACAAAGTCCCCTGATCGAGTATAACAAAGTCCCTTGTCGACTATAACAAAATCCCCTGGTCGAGTATAACAAAGTCCCCTGATCGATTCTAACAGAGGCCCCTGATCGAGACAATTCCCCAGATCGAGAATATCAAAGCCCCCTAGTCGACTATAACAAAAGCCCCTAATCGAGAATAACAAAGTCCCTTGATCGAGTATAACAAAGTCCCTTGGTCTAGTATAACAAAGTCCCCTGATCGATTCAAACAGAGGCCCCTGATCGAGACAAAGTCCCCAGATCGAGTATATCAAAGCCCCCTAGTCGACTATAACAAAAGCCCCTCATCGAGAATAACAAAGTCACCTGATTGAGTATAACAAAGTCCCCTAATCGAGAGTAACAAAGTCCCCTGGTGGAGTATAACAAAGTTCCCTGATCGAGAATAACAAAGTCCCCTGGTCGAGTATAACAAAGTCCCCTGATCGATTCTAACAAAGGCCCCTGATCGAGTCTAACAAAGTCCCCTGATCGAGTATAACAAAGGCCCCTTATCGAGTATAACAAAGTCCTCTGGTCGAGTATAATAAAGCCCCCTGATCGAGTATAACAAAGACCGTTGATCGAATATAACAAACTCTCCTGATCGAGGAAAACAAAGATCCATGATCGAATATAACAAAGTCCTCTGAAAGTGTATATCAAAGCCCGCTCGTCGAGTATAACAAATTCCCCTGATCGAGTATAACAAAGTCCCCTTATCGAGTATAACAAAATACCCTGATCGAGTATAACAAAGTCCCCTGGTCGAGTATAACAAAGGCCCCTGATCGAGTATAACAAAGTCCCCTGAATAAGTATAACAAAGTTCCCTGGTCGAGTATAAAAAAGTCTCCTGATCTATTATAACAAAGTCCCCTGATCGAGTATAACAGAGTCCCCTGGTCGAGTATAACAAAGTCCCCTGGTTAGGTATATCAGCCTCCTGATCGAGCAAAAGTCCTCATCGAGTATAAGAAGGCCCCCTCATCGAGTATAACAAAGTCCCCTGATCGAGTATAACAAAGAAACCTGATCAAGTGTAACAAAGTCCCCGCATCGAGTCTAACAAGGCCTGATCGAGTATAACAAAGTCCTCTGATCGAGTATAACAAAGCCCCTTGATCGAGTACAACAAAGTCCCCATGTCGAGTATTTAAAAGTCCTTTGATCGAGTATAACAAATTCACCATATCGAGTATAATAAAGTCCCCTGGTCGAGTATAACAAAGCCCCCTCATCAAGTACAACAAAGACCCTTGATCGAGTATAACAAAGTCCCCTGATCGAGTATAATAAAGTCCCCTGACCGAGTATCTCAAAGCCCCAAGTCGACTATAACAAAGTCCCCTAATTGAGAATAAAAAAGTCCCCTGGTCGAGTATAACAAAGTCCCCTGGTCGCGTATAACAAAGTCCCTTGGTCGAGTATAACAAAGTCCCCTGATCGATTCTAACAGAGGCCCCTGATCGAGACAATTCCCCAGATCGAGAATATCAAAGCCCCCTAGTCGACTTAACAAAAGCCCCTAATCGAGAATAACAAAGTCACCTGATTGAGTATAACAAAGTCCCCTTATCGAGTATAACAAAATACCCTGATCGAGTATAACAAAGTCCCCTGGTCGAGTATAACAAAGGCCCCTGATCGAGTATAACAAAGTCCCCTGAACAAGTATAACAAAGTTCCCTGGTCGAGTATAAAAAAGTCTCCTGATCTATTATAACAAAGTCCCCTGATCGAGTATAACAGAGTCCCCTGGTCGAGTATAACAAAGTCCCCTGGTTAGGTATAACAAAGCCTCCTGATCGAGTATAGCAAAGTCCCCTCATCGAGTATAAGAAGGCCCCCTCATCGAGTATAACAAAGTCCCCTGATCGAGTATAACAAAGAAACCTGATCAAGTGTAACAAAGTCCCCGCATCGAGTCTAACAAAGGCCCCTGATCGAGTATAACAAAGTCCTCTGATCGAGTATAACAAAGCCCCTTGATCGAGTATAACAAAGTCCCCATGTCGATTTTAAAGTCCCTGATCCAGCATAACAATTCACCTTTATCGAGTATAACAAAGTCCCCTGGTCGAGTATAACAAAGCCCCTTGATCGAATATAACAAAGCCCCTTGATCGAGTATAACAAAGTCCCCATGTCGAGTATTTAAAAGTCCTTTGATCGAGTATAACAAATTCACCATATCGAGTATAATAAAGTCCCCTGGTCGAGTATAACAAAGCCCCCTCCTCAAGTACAACAAAGACCCTTGATCGAGTATAACAAAGTCCCCTGATCGAGTATAATAAAGTCCCCTGATCGAGTATCTCAAAGCCCCAAAGTCGACTATAACAAAGTCCCCTAATTGAGAATAACAAAGTCCCCTGGTCGAGTATAACAAAGTCCCCTGGTCGCGTATAACAAAGTCCCTTGGTCGAGTATAACAAAGTCCCCTGATCGATTCTAACAGAGGCCCCTGATCGAGATAATTCCCCAGATCGAGAATATCAAAGCCCCCTAGTCGACTATAACAAAAGCCCCTAATCGAGAATAACAAAGTCACCTGATTGAGTATAACAAACTCCCCTAATCGAGAATAACAAAGTTCCCTGGTCGAGTATAACAAAGTCCCCTGATCGAATATAACAAAGCCCCCTCATCGAGTATAACCAAGTCCTCTGATCGAGCATTACAAAGGCCCCTGGTCGAGTATAACAAAGCCTCCTAATCGAATATAACAAAGTCCCTTGATAGAGTATAACAAAGCCCCCTGGTCGAGTATAACAAAGTCCCCTGGTCGAGTATAACAAAGTCCTATGATCGATTCTAACAAAGGCCCCTGATCGAGTCTAACAAAGTCCCTTGATCGAGAATAACAAAGGCCCCTTATCGAGTACAACAAAGTCCCCTGGTCGAGTATAATAAAGCCCCCTGATCGAGTATAACAAAGACCCTTGATCGAATATAACAAACTCTCCTGATCGAGGAAAACAAAGATCCATGATCGAATATAACAAAGTCCTCTGAAAGTGTATATCAAAGCCCGGTCGTCGAGTATAACAAATTCCCCTGATCGAGTATAACAAATGAGTCTGATCGAGTCTAACAAAGGCACCTAATCGAGACTAACAAAGGCCCCTGATCAAGTATAACAAAGTCCCCTGATCGAGTCTAACAAAGGCCCCTGATTGAGTATAACAAATTCCCCCGATCTTGTATAACAAAGGCCCTTCATCGAGTAAAACAAAGGCCCATGATCGAGTAGAACAAAGTCCCCTGATCGAGTATAACAAAGGCCTTTGATCGAGTAAAACAAAGGCCCCATATGGAGTATAACAATGTCACCTGATCGAGTATAACAAAGCCCCTTGATCGAGTATAACAAAGTCCCCATGTCGAGTATAACAGTCCCCTGATCGAGTATAACAAATTCACCTTATTGAGTATAAAAAAGTCCCCTGATCGAGTATAACAATTTTAGCATATCGAGTATAACAACGTCCCCTGATCGAGTATAACAAAGTCCCCTGGTCGTGTATAACAAAGTTCCCTTATCGAGTATAACAAAGTCCCCTGGTCGAGCATAACAAAGGCCCCTGGTCGAGTATAACAAAGCCCTCTCATCGAGTATAACAAAACCCCATGATCGAGTATAACAAAGCCCCTTGATCGAGTGTAACAAAGTCCCTGATCGAGTATAACAGTCCCCTGATCGAGTATAACAAATTCACCTTATCGAGTATAACAAAGCCCCATGATCGAGTTTAATAAAGCCCCCTAATCGAGTATAACAAAGACCCTTGATCTTATATAACAATGTCCCCTGATCGAGTATAACAAAGTCACCTGATCTATTATAACAAAGGCCCCTGATTGAGTATAACAAATTCCCCTGATCTTGTATAACAAAGGCCCTTCATCGAGTATAACAAAGGCCCATGATCGAGTAGAACAAAGTCCCCTGATCGAGTATAACAAAGGCCTTTGATCGAGTAAAACAAAGGCCCCATATGGAGTATAACATAACACCATGATCGAGTATAACAAAGCCCCATGATCGAGTATAACAAAGTCCCCTGATCGAGTATAACAGTCCCCTGATCGAGTATAACAAATTCACCTTATCGAGTATAACAAAGCCCCATGAACGAGTATAACAAAGTTCCATGATCGAGAATAACAAATTCCCCTGATCGAGTATAACAAAGTCCCCTGGTCGAGTAGAACAAAGTCACCTGATCGAGCATAACAAACGCCCCTGGTCGAGTATAATAAAGCCTCCTGATCGAGTGTAACAAAGTTCCCTGATCGAGTATAACAAAGCCCCCTGATCGAGTGTAACAAAGCCCCCTCATCGAATATTACAAAGTCCCCTGATCGAGTATAACAAAGTCCCCTGGTCGAGTATAATAAAGCCCCCTAATCGAGTATAACAAAGACCCTTGATCTAATATAACAATGTCCCCTGATCGAGTATAACAAAGTCACCTGATCTATTATAACAAAGTCCCCTGGTCGAGTATAAGAAAGGCCTCACATCGAGTATAACAAAGTCTCCTGATCTATTATAACAAAGTCCCCTGATCGAGTATAACAAAGACCCGTGATCGAGTATAACAAAGGCCCCTTATCGAGTATAACAAAGTCCCTTGGTCGAGTATAATAAAGCCCCCTGATCGAGTATATCAAAGACCCTTGATCGAATATAGCAAACTCTCCTGATCGAGTATAACAAAGATCCATGATCGAATATAACAAAGTCCTCTGAAAGTGTATATCAAAGCCCGCTCGTCGAGTATAAGAAATTCCCCTGATCGAGTATAACAAATTTCCCTGATTGATTATAACAAAGTCCCCTTATCGAGTATAACAAAGTCCCCTTATCGAGTATAACAAAGGACCCTGATCGAGTATAAGAAAGTCCCCTGGTGTAGTATAACAAAGGCCCCTGATCGAGTATAAGAAAGTCCCCTGAACAAGTATAACAAAGTCCCCTGGTCGAGTATAACAAAAGCCCATGATCGAGTATAACAAAGTCCCCTGATTGAGAATAAAAAAGTCCCCTGATTGAGTATAACAAAGTTCCCAAATCGAGAAAAAGAAAGTCCCCTAATCGAGTATAACAAAGCCCCGTGATCGAGTATAACAAAGTCCCCATGTCGAATATAACAGTCCCCTGATCGAGTATAACAAATTCACCTTATCGAGTAAAACAAAGTCCCCTGATCGAGTATAACAAAGTCCCCTGATCGAGTATAACAAAGTTCTCTGGTCTAGTATAACAAAGTCCCCTGGTCGAGTATAACAAAGTGCCCTGATCGAGTATAACAAGAGCCCTGATCGAGTATAACAAATGCCCCTAGTCGAGTATAACAAAGGCCTCTCTCTCATCAAGTATAACAAAGGCCCCTGGTCGAGCAAAACAAAGGCCCCTGGTCGTGTATAACAAAGGCCCCTGGTTGAGTATAACAAAGACCCCTGATCGAGTATAACAAAGTCCCCTGGTCGAGTATATAACAAAACCCTACGGAATGGAGAGTAACAGTCCCCTGATCGAGAATATCAAAGTCCCCTGATCGAGTATAACAACAAAGTCCCCTGGTCGAGTATAACAAAGTCACCTGATCGAGTATAACAAAGCGTCTCTGGTTTGAGTATAATACAGCCTCCTGATCGCGTGTAACAAAGTTCCCTGATCGAGTATAACAAAGCCGCCTGTTTGAGTATAACAAAGCCCCCTTATCGAATATTACAAAGTCCCCTAATCGAGTATAACAAAGCCCCTTAATCGATTATAACAAAGTCTCCTGATCGAGTATAACAAAGTCCATTGGTTGAGTATAACAAAGCCCCCTGATCGAGTATAACAAAGTCCCCTCATGAAGTATAACAAAGTCTCCTCATCGAGTATAACAAAGTCCCCTCATCGAGTATAAGAAAGTACCCTGGTCGTGTATGACAAAGTCCCCTGATCGAGTATAACAAAGTCCCCTGGTTGAGTATAACAAAGCCCCGTGATTGAGATTAACAAAGTCCCTTGGTCGAGTATAACAAAAGCCCATGATCAAGTATAACAAAGTCCCCTGATCGAGTATAACAAAGTCCCCTCATCGAGTATAAGAAAGTTCCCAAATCGAGAATAAGAAAGTCCCTTGGTCGAGTATAACAAAGTCTCCTGGTCGAGTATAACAAAGTCCCCTGGTCGAGTATAACAAAACCCCATGATCGAGTATAACAAAGTCCCCTGATCGAGTTTAACAAAGTCCCCTGGTCGAGTATAACAAATCCCCTGGTCGAGTATAACAAAGACCCCTGATCGAGTATAACAAAATCCCCTGAAAAGTATAACAAAGTCCCCTGAAAAGTATTACAAAGTCCCCTGGTCGAGTATAAAAAAGTCCCTGATCGAGAATAACAAAGTCCCCTGATCGAGTATAACAAAGGCCCCTGGTCGAACAAAACAAAGGCCCCTGGTCGTGCATAACAAAGTCCCCTGATCGAGAGTAACAAATTCCCATGATCGAGTATAACAAAGTCCCCTGGTCGAGTATAACAAAGTCACCTGATCGAGCATAA
>NW_024725692.1:0-6019 GCF_018991925.1 Homarus americanus | reverse complement strand
CGATAAGAGACCTATGTTATACTCGATCATGGGACTTTATTATACTCGACCAGGGGACTTTGTTATACTCGACCAGGGGGGTTTTTTATACTCGATCATGGGGTATTGTTAAACTCGATGAGGGGGCTTTGTTATACTCGATCAGGGGACTTTGTAATACTCGACCAGGGGACTTTGTTATGTTCGATTAGAGGACATTGTTATATTCATTTAGGGGACTTTGTTATACTCGATCAGGGCGCTTTGCTTTACTCGATCAGAGGACTTTGTTATACTCTATCAGGGGGCTTTGTTATACTCGATTAGGGGACTTTGTTATACTCGATCAAGGGTGTTTGTTTTATTCGATTAGGGGACTTTGTTATACTCGATCAGGGGAATTTGTTATACTCGATCAGGGGATTTTCTTATACTCGACTAGGGGCCTTTGTTATTCTCGATAAGAGACCTATGTTATACTCGATCATGGGACTTTATTATACTCGATCAGGGGACTTTGTTATTCTCGATCAGGGGGTTTTATTATGCTCGATAAGGGGACTTTCTAGTACTCGATGAGGGGGCTTTGTTTTACTCGATCAGAGGACTTTGTTATACTCGATCAGGAGGCTTTGTTATACTCGATTAGGGGACTTTGTTATACTCGATCAGGGGTGTTTTTTTATTCGATCAGGGGACTTTGTTATACTCGATCAGGGGAATTTGTTATACTCGATCAGGGGATTTTGTTATACTCGACTAAGGGCCTTTGTTATACTCGATAAGAGACCTATGTTATACTCGATCATGGTACTTTATTATACTCGACCAGGGGACTTTGTTATACTCGACCAGGGGGCTTTTTTATACTCGATCATGGGGTTTTGTTAAACTCGATAAGGGGACTTTCTAGTACTCGATCAGGGGACTTTGTAATACTCGACCAGGGGACTTTGTTATACACGACCAGGAAACTTTGTCATACTTGATCAGAGGTCAATGTTATACTCGATCAGGGGACTTTGTTATACTCGATCAGGGGACTTTGTTATATTCAATGAAGGGACTTTGTTATACTCGTTCAGAGGACTTTCTAGTACTCGATCAGGGGACTTTTTTATACTCAATCATGGGCTTTGCTATACTCAATGAGGGGGCTTTCTTATACTCGATCACGGGACTTTGTTATTCTCGATAAGGGGACCTTGTTATACTCGATCAGGGGACTTTGTTATAACCGATCAGGTGACTTTGTTGTACTCGATCAGCGGACTTTGTTATACTCGACCAGGGGGCTTTTTTTTACTCGATCAATTGACTTTGTTATACTCGATCAGAGGACTTTGTTATACTCGATGAGGGGACTTTGTTATACTCGATTAGGGGACATTGTAATACTCGATCTTGGGACTTTGTTATACTCCTTTAAGGTCCTTTGTTATACTCGATCAGGGGCCATAGTTATACTCGATCAGGGTACTTTGTTATACTCGATGAGGGGTCTTTGTTTTTCTCGTTCAGGGGACTTTGTTATACTCGATCAAGGGTGTGTGTTTTACTCGATCAGGGGATTTTGTTATGCTCGTTCAGGGGGCTTTGTTATACTCGATCAGGGGACTTTGTTATATTCAATGAACGGGCTATGTTATACTCGACCAGGGGAATTTGTTATACTCGTTCAAGGGACTTTGTTATACTCGATCAGGGGGCTTTGTTATACTCGATCTTGGGACTTTGTTATACTCGATCACGGGACTTTGTTATACTCGATCAGGGGAATTTGTTATTTTCGACAAGGGGCCTTTGTTATACTCGATTCGGGGCCTTTGTTATACTCGATCATGGGACTTTGTTATACTCGACCAGGGGACTTTGTTATACTCGACCAGGGGGCTTTTTCATACTCGATGAGGGGGCTTTGTTATGCTCGACGAGGGGGCTTTCTTATACTCGATTAGGGGACTTTGTTATACTCAATTAGGGGGCTTTGTTATACTCGATCAGGGGGCTTTGTTTTACTCGATCAGAGGACTTTGTTATACTCGATCAGGGAATTTGTTATAATTTAAATTAGGACTTTGTTATACTCCCATCAGGGGCTTTTATTTATATTTTTGATCATGGGACTTTGTTATACTCGACCAGGGACTTTTGTTATACTCCGGACCAGGGCCTTTATACTCGATCAGGGGCTTTGTTATACCTGATGACGGGACCTTTGTTATTCTCGATGAGGAACTTTGGTTATACGCGATCAGACTTGTTTACCGATCAGGGACTTTGTTATACTAAATCAGAGGACTTTGTTATAATTTCGATCTAGGACTTGGCAATCATCAGGTCCTTGTTATACTCTGGATCAGGTGACTCGAAGTTGGCACGCCGATCAGGGACTTTTGTTATACTCACCGTGACTTCGTTATGCCTGACCAGGAGCTGTTTATTCCTCGATCAGGGGACTTTGTTATACTCGACCAGGGGCCTTTGTTATACTCGATCAAGAGCCTTTGTTATACTCGATAATGGGACTTTGTTATACTCGATCAGGGGTCTTTGTTATACTCGATCAGGGGCTTTATTATACTCGATAAGGGGACTTTGTTATACTCCATTAGGCGACTTTGTTATACTGAATCAGTGGACTTTGTTATACTGAATCAGCGGACATTTGTTATACTTGTTCAGTGGAATTTGTTATACTCGATCAGGGGACTTTGTTATACTCGATAATGGGACTTTGTTTTACTCGACCAGGGGACTTTGTTATACTCGACCAGGGGGCTTTTTTATACTCGATCAGGGTGTTTTGTTAAACTCGATGAGGGGGCTTTGTTATACTCGATCAGGGGACTTTGTTATACTCGGCCAGGGGACTTTGTCTTTCTCGATCAGGGGACTTTGTTATACTCGATGAGGGGGCTTTGTTATACTCCATCAGCGGACTTTCTTATACACGATCTGGGGGCTGTGTTATACTCGATCTTGGGACTTTGTTATACTCGATCAGGGGACTTTAGGACTTTAGCATACTCGATCAGGGGACTTTATTATTTTCGACCAGTGGTCTTTGCTATACACGATTCGGGGCCTTTGTTATACTTGATCATGGGACTTTGTTATACTCGACCAGGGGACTTTGTTATTTTCGACCAGGGGCCTTTGTTATACTCGATCAGGGGACTTTGTTTTCCCGATAATGGGACTTTGTTATACTCGATTTGGGGTCTTTGTTATACTCGATCAGAGAACTTTTTTATATTCGACGAGGGGACTTTGTTATACTCGATAAGAGGCCTTTGTTATACTCGATCATGGGACTTTATTATACTCGACCAAGGGACTTTGATATACTCGACCAGGGGGCTTTTTTATACTCGATCAGGGGGTTTTGTTAAACTCGATGAGGGGGCTTTGTTATACTCGATCAGGGGACTTTGTAATACTCGACCAGGGGACTTTGTTATACACGACCTGGGGACTTTGTTTTACTCGGTCAGGGGACTTTGTTATACTCGATTAGGGGGCTTTATTATACTCGATAAGAAGACTTTCTAATACTCGATCAGGGGACTTTTTTATACTCGATCATGGGCTTTGCTATACTCGATTAGGGGGGTTTGTTATACTCGATCAGGGGACTTTGTTATTTTCGACCAGTGGCCTTTGCTATACTCGATTCGGGGCCTTTGTTATACTCGATCATGGGACTTTGTTATACTCGACCAGGGGACTTTGTTATTTTCGACCAGGGGCCTTTGTTATACTCGCTCAGGGACTTTGTTTTCTCGATAATGGGACTTTGTTATACTCGATTAGGGGTCTTTGTTATACTCAATCAGGGGACTTTGTTATACTCGATCAGGGGACTTTGTTATACTCGATCAGGGGACTTTGTTTTACTAGATCTTGGGACTTTGTTATACTCGATCAGGGGCATTTGTTATACTCGATCAGGGGACTTTGTTATACTCGATCAGGGGACTTTGTTATACTCGAGCAGGGGTGTTTGTGTTACTCGACTAGGGACTTTGTTATATTCGGTCAGGGGCCTTTCTTATACTCGATCATCGGACTTTGTTATTCTCGATCAGGGCACCTTGTTATACTCGATCAGGGTACTTTGTTATACTCGATCAGGGGACTTTGTTATAGTCGATAAGGCGACTTTGTTATACGCCATTAGGGTCCTTTTGTTATACCTGATCAGGGGACTTAGTTATACTCGATCAGGGGACTTTGTTATACTCGATCAGGGGGCTTTGTTATACCTGATCAGGGGACTTTGTTATACTCCGGGATCATGGGTATGTTTACTCCATCAGGGACTTTTGCTATACCCGATCAGGGATTTGTTATGTTGGACCAGGGCCTTTACAGGCCCTGGATAAGAGCCTTTTTTATACTCGATCAGGGAGTTTTGTTAAACTCGATGAGGGGGCTTTGTTATACTCGATCAGGGGACTTTGTAATACTCGACCAGGGACTTTGTTATACACGACCAAGGGACTTTGTTATACTCGATCAGGGGACTTTGTTATACTCGATCAGGGGGCTTTATTATACTCGATAAGGGGACTTTCTAGTACTCGATCAGGGGACTTTTTTATACTCGATAATGTTCTTTGCTAAACTCGATCAGGGGGGTTTGTTATACTCGATCAGGGGACTTTGTTATTCTCGATAAGGGGACTTTGTTATACTCGACCAGGGGGCTATTTTATACTCGATCAGTGGACTTTGTTATACTCGATCAGAGGACTTTGTTATACTCGATGAGGGGACTTTGTTATACTCGATCAGAGGACTTTGTTATACTCGATTCGGGGCCTTTGCTATACTCCATCATGGGACATTGTTATACTAACCAGGGGAGTTTGTTATACTCGACCAGGGGGCTTTTTTATACTCGGTGAGGGGGCTTTCTTATACTCGACGAGGGGGCTTTCTTATACTCGATTAGGGAACTTTGTTTTTCTCGATCAGGGGACTTTGTTATGCTCGATTAGAGGACATTGTTATACTCAATTAGGTGACTTTGTTATACTGGATCAGGGGGCTTTGTTTTACTCGATCAGAGGACTTTGTTATACTCGATCAGGGAATTTCTTATACTCGATCAGGGAACTTTGTTATACTCGATCAGGGGACTTTGTTTTACTCGATCAGGGGACTTTGTTATACTAGTTCAGAGGACTTTGTTATACACGATCTTGGGACTTTGTTATACTTCATAAGAGTCCTTTGTTATACTCGATCAGGTGACTTAGTTATACTCGATCAGGGGACTTTGTTATTCTCGATCAGGGGGCTTTGTTATACTCGATCAGGGGACTTTGTTATACTCGATCAGGGGTGTTTGTTTTACTCGATCAGGGGACTTTGATATACTCGATAAGAGGCCTTTGTTATACTCGATCATGGGACTTTATTATACTCGACCAGGGGACTTTGTTATACTCGACCAGGGGGCTTCTTTATACTCGATCAGGGGACTTTGTAATACTCGAAGAGGGGACTTTGTTATACACGACCAGGGGACTTTCTAGTACTCAATCAGGGGACTTTTTTATACTCGATCATGGGGTTTGCTATACTCGATCAGGGGGGTTTGTTATACTCGATCAGGGAACTTTGTTATTCTCCATAAGGGGACTTTGTTATACTCGATCAGGGGACTTTGTTATAACCGATCAGGTGACTTTCTTTTATTCGACCAGCGGACTTTGTTATACTCGACCAGGGGGCTTTTTATACTCGATCAGATGGACTTTGTTATACTCGATCAGAGGACTTTGTTTTACTCGATGAGGGGACTTTGTTATACTCGGTCACGGGACTTTGTTATACTCGATCTTGGGATTTGTTATACTCCATTAAGGTCCTTTGTTATACTCGATCAGGGGCCATAGTTATACTCGATCAGGGTTCTTTGTTATACTCGATCAGGGGTCTTTGTTATACTCGTTCAGGGGCCTTTGTTATACCGATCAAGGGTGTGTGTTTTACTCGATCAGGGGATTTTGTTATGCTCGTTTAGGGG
>NW_024725691.1:0-3387 GCF_018991925.1 Homarus americanus | reverse complement strand
TGACACTTCCAGGTACACCTCTGACACTCCCCAGGTACTCCTCTGGATGCCCCAGGAACCTCTGGACACCCCAGGCACACTCCTGACACACCCAGGCACACCCATGACACTTCAGGCAGCCTCTGACACTCCCAGGTACATCTCTGACACTCCCTGGTACGCATCTGACACTCCCAGGTACACCTCATACACTCCCAGGGACACCTCTGACACCTCCAGGTACACCTCTGACACTCTCAGGTACTCCTCTGATGCTCCCAGGAACTCCTCTGACACTCCCAGGTACACCTCTGACACTCACAGGTACACCTCTGACACTTCCAGGTACAAAACTGACACTCCCAGGTACACCTCAGACACTCCCAAGTACACCCCTGACACTCCCCTGGCACACCTCTGACACTCCCAGGCACACCTCTGACATCCCTGGCACACATCTGACACTCCCAGGCACACCCTCATACACTCCAAGATACACCTCAGACACTCCCAGGGACACCTCTGACACTCCCAGGTACACCCCTGACACTCCCAGGTACACCTCTGACACTCCCAGGTACTCCTCTGACACTCCTAGGTACACCTCAGACACTCCCAGTTACACCTCAGACACTCCCAAGTACACCTCTGACACTCCCACATACACCCCTGACACTCCCAGTTACACCCCTGACACTCCCTGGTACACCTCCGACACTCCCAGGTACACCTCTGACACTCCCAGGTACACCTTTGACACTCCCAGGTACACCTCAGACACTCCCAGTTACACCTCCGACACTCCCAGTTACACCTCTGACACTCCCAGGTACACCCTTGTCACTCCCAGGTACACCCCTGACACTCATAGGTACACCGCTGACACTCCCAGGTACACCTCTGACTCTCCCAGGTACACTTCTGACACTCCTAGTTACACCTCCGATACTCCCAGTTACACCCCTGACACTCCCAGTTCCACCTCTGACACTCCCAGGTACACCTCTGACAATCTCAGGTACACCTCTCATACTCCCAGGTACACCTCTGAGACTCCCAGGTACACCCATGATACTCCCAGGTACATGAATGACACTCCCAAGTACACCACTGACATCTCCCAGGTACACCTCTGACACTCCCAGGTACACCTCTGACATTCCCAGGTACACCTCCGACACTCCCAGGTACATGAATGACACTCCCAGGTACACCACTGACATCTCCCAGTAACACCTCTGACACTCCCAGGTACACCTCTGACACTCCCAGTTACATCGCTGTCATCCCAGGTACACCTCTGACACTTCCAGCCCTGACACTTCCAGGTACACCTCTGACACTCCCAGGTACATGAATGACACTGCCAGGTACACCACTGACATCTCCCAGGTACACCTCTGACACTCCCAGGTACACCTATGACATTCCCAGGTACACCTCCGACACTCCCAAGTACACCTCAAACACTCCCAGGTATACTTCTGACACTGCCAAGGTACACCTCTGACACTCCCAGGTACACCTCTGACACTCCCCAGGTACACCTCAGACACTCCCAGGTACACCTTTGACACTCCCAGGCACACTCCCTGACACTCCCCAGTTACACCTCCGACACTCCTAGTTACACCCCTGACACTCCCAGGTACACCTCTGACACTCCCAGGTACACCTCTGACAATCCCAGGTACACCTCTGATACTCCCAGGTACTCCTCTGACGCTCCCAGGTACACCCATGACACTCCCAGGTAAACCTCTGACACTCCCATGTACACCTCTGACACTCTCAAGTACACCTCTGACACTCCCAGGTACACCTCAGACACTACAAGGTACACCTCTGGCACTCCCAGGTACGCTTCTGACACTCCCAGTTACACCTCTGACACTCCTAGGTAAACCTTTGACAATCCCAGGTACATCTCTGACACTCCCAGGTACACCCATGACACTCCCAGGTGCACCTCTGACATTCTAAGGTACACCTCTTACACTCTCAGGTACACCTCTGACACTCCCAGGTACACCCCTGACACTTCCAGGTACACCTCTGACACCCCAGGTGCTCCTCCATTGCTCCCAGGAACCCTCTGACACTCCCAGGTACACCTCTGACACTCCCCAGGCACACCCATGACACTCCCAGGCACACCTCTGGACACTCCCAGGCACACCCCTGACACCCCAGGCACACCTCTGACACTCTCTGGTACACATCTGACACTCCCCAGGTTAACCTCATACACTGCCAGGCACACCCCAAACTCTCCCAGGCACACCCCTGACACCCCAGGGACACCCTGACACCTCCAGGTACAACCCCTGACACCCAGGTACATCTCGACACTCCCAGGTACTCCTCTGATGTTCCCAGAACCCTCTGACACTCCCAGGTACACCCCTGACACTCCCAGGTACACCCCTCACACTCCCAGGTACACCTCCGACACTCCCAGGTACACCTCAGACACTCCCAGGTACACCTTCAACACTCCCAAGCACACCTCCGACACTCCCAGGCACACCCCTGACACTCCCAGGCACACCTCTGACACTCCAGGTACTCCTCTGATGCTCCCAGGAACCCTCTGACACTCCCAGGCACACCTGACACCCAAGCACACCTCTGACACCCCATGCACATGAATGACACCAGGTACACCACTGACATCTCCCAGGCACACCTCTGACATTCCCCAGGCACACCTCTGACACTCCCAGGCACACCTCTGACACTCCCAGGCACACCGCTGTCATCAGGCACACTCTGATACTTCCAGCCCTGACACTCCAGGTACACTCTGACACCCCCAGGCACATGAATGACACTCCCAGTCTCACCCTGACACCCCAGCCACACCTCTGACACTCCCCAGGCACACCTCTGACACTCCCCAGGCACACCGCTGTCACTCCCAGGCACACCTCTGACACTTCCAGCCCTGAACACCTCCAGGCACAACCTTGACACCCCAGGCACATGAATGACACCCCAGGCACACCACTGACATCTCCAGGCACACCTCTGACACTCCCAGGCACACCTCTGACATTCCCAGGCACACCTCCCACACCCCCAGGCACACCTCAACACTCCCAGGCATACCTCTGACACTGCCAGGCACACCCCAACACTCCCAGGCACACGCCTGACACCCAGGCACACCCCTGACACTCATAGGCACACCGCTGACACTCCCAGGCACACCTCTGACTCTCCCAGGCACACTTCAGACACTCCCAGTTACACCTCCGATACTCCAAGTTACACCCCTGACACTCCCAGGCACACCTCTGACACTCCCAGGCACACCTCCTGACAATCCCATGTACACCTCTGATACTCCCCAGGTACTCCTCTGACACTCCCAGGCACACCCATGACATTCCCAGGCAAACCTCT
>NW_024725690.1:245000-279848 GCF_018991925.1 Homarus americanus | reverse complement strand
CAGCAGTAAGTCATCCCTCCCCAGCAGTAGTCATCCCTCCCCCAGCAATAAGTCATCCCACCCCAGCAGTAAGTCATCCCTCCCAGCAGTAAGTCATCCCTCCCCAGCAGTGAGTCATCCCTCCCCAGCAGTAAGTCATCCCCCCAGCAGAAAGTCATCCTCCCCTGCAGTAAGTCATCCCTCCCCTGCAGTAAGTCATCCCTCCCCAGCAGTAAGTCATCCTCCCGAGTAAGTCATCCTCCCCAGCAGTAGTCATCCTCCCCAGCAGTAGTCACCTCCCCCAGCAGTAAGTCATCCCACCCCAGCAGTAAGTCATCCTCCCCAGCAGTAAGTCATCCTCCAGCAGTAAGTCATCCTCCCCAGCAGTAAGTCATCCCTCCCCAGCAGGTCATCCCTCCCTGCAGTAAGTCATCCTCCCCAGCAGTAAGTCATCCCTCCCCAGCAGTAAGTCATCCCTCCCCAGCAGTAAGTCATCCCCCCACTGTCATCCTCCCATCAGTAAGTCATCCTCCCAGCAGTCATCATCCTCCCAGCAGTAAGTCATCCCACCCCCAGCAGTAAGTCATCCTCCCCAGCAGTAAGTCATCCCTCCCCAGCAGTGAGTCATCCCTCCCCCAGCAGTAAGTCATCCCTCCCCCAGCAGTAAGTCATCCCTCCCCCCAGCAGTAAGTCATCCCTCCCCCAGCAGTAAGTCATCTCCCCCAGCAGTAAGTCATCCCTCCCCAGCAGTAAGTCATCCCTCCCCAGCAGTAAGTCATCCCTCCCCCAGCAGTGATCATCCCTCCCCCAGCAGTAAGTCATCCTCCCCCAGCAGTAAGTCATCCCTCCCCAGCAGTGGTCATCCCTCCCCAGCAGTAAGTCATCCCTCGACAGTAAGTCATCCCTCCCCCAGCAGTAAGTCATCCCTCCCCAGCAGTAAGTCATCCCTCCCCAACAGTAAGTCATCCCTCCCCAGCAGTAAGTCATCCCTCCCCCTGCAATGGTCATCCCTCCCCAGCAGTAAGTCATCCCTCCCCCAGCAGTAAGTCATCACCCCCAGCAGTAAGTCATCCCTCCCCAGCAGTAAGTCATCCCTCCCCCAGCAGTGAGTCATCCCTCCCCAGCAGTAGTCATCCTCCCCCTGCAGTGAAGTCATCCTCCCCAGCAGTAGTCATCCTCCTGCATAAGTCCCTCCCCCAGCAGTAAGTCATCCCTCCCCTGCAGTAAGTCATCCCTCCCCCAGCAGTAAGTCATCCCCCCCCCAGCAGTAAGTCATCCCTCCCCCAGCAGTAGTCATCCCTCCCCCAGCAGTGAGTCATCCCTCCCCAGCAGTAAGTCATCCCTCCCCAGCAGTAAGTCATCCTCCCCAGCAGTAAGTCATCCCTCCCTGCAGTAAGTCATCCTCCTGCATAAGTCATCCCTCCCCGCAGTAGTCATCCCTCCCCTGCAGTAAGTCATCCCTCCCCAGCAGTAAGTCATCCTCCCCCTGCAGTAAGTCATCCCTCCCCCTGCAGTAAGTCATCCCTCCCCTGCAGTAAGTCATCCCTCCCCAGCAGTAAGTCATCCCTCCCCCTGCAGTAAGTCATCCTCCCCAGCAGTGAGTCATCCCTCCCCCAGCAGTAAGTCATCCCTCCCCCCAGCGGTGAGTCATCCTCCCCAGCAGTAAGTCATCCCTCCCCAGCAGTAAGTCCTCCCCTGCAGTAAGTCATCCCTCCCCAGCAGTAAGTCATCCCTCCCCGCAAAAGTCATCCCTCCCCCAGCAGTGTCATCCCCCCAGCAGGAGTCATCCCTCCTCCCCAGCAGTAGTAGTGGGAGGTGAGGTTGAAGAAGGAAAGAAGAAGAGAACCACCTGAAGGACTAAGGTCGTACCCCCCTTAGGTAGTTCAAGGTTGAGAAGCAACAGTTAGGTGAGGGAAGAGGGCAGCTGCCAGCCAACCTCGTCTAGTGTTGCCCGCCGCCCCGCCCCGCCCCGCCCCGCCCCGCCCTCATCATCTATCCTTGGTTAGGTCGTCCTGTGTTCCTCAACCTCTCACTTCTCCTACACTCACTTTTACTCTCCCTTTTTCTCTCCTCCTCTCCTTTCACTCTCCCTCCCTCCCTCCCTCTCCCTCCTCCCTCCCTCTCCCTTTCATTTTCTCCTCCCTCTCTCCCTTCTACTCTCCCTCCATCTCCCTTCTTCTACTCTTTTCCCTCTCTCTGTACTCTTCAAAGAGGATTAATATTCATTCACTGTGTTAGATTAGATTAGGTTAAGTCAGGTCAGGTCAGGTCAGGTCAGGTCAGGTTTGACGAAAGATACAATTCGGGGTGAAGCCAGAACCAGTGTCTTCATTGGTTGGGGCCACAAGGTTCAGCAGCCAATAGACGGGGCGGATCCTGACTAGCTGATGGGCAGCCAGCCAATCACATTACTGGGTTCGTCGATGTTGTGGTTTGCATTCCCCGACAGCCTGTCTTGTTCGTCTGTTCCTGTCACACGTAAACCATTTCTGTCTGAGGCCTATCCTTACACCGGTGTCTGTCGGGTTGTGTGTGTGTCTGTCGGGTTGTGTGTGTGTCTGTCGGGTTGTGTGTGTGTCTGTCGGTTGTGTGTGTGTCTGTCGGGTTGTGTGTGTGTCTGTCGGGTTGTGTGTGTGTGTCTGTCGGCTGTGTGTGTGTCTGTCGTGGGTTGTGTGTGTGTGTGTCTGTCGGGCTGTGTGTGTGTGTGTCTGTCGGCTGTGTGTGGCCCCTCTGTCGGGTTGTGTGTGTCTGTCGGATTGTGTGTGTGTCTGTCGGGTTGTGTGTGTGTCTGTCGGGTTGTGTGTGTGTGTCTCTGTCGGTTCATGTGTCTGTCGGTTCATGTGTCTGTCGGTTAAATATGTGACCCCAAAACAGAGCAATTAATGACCAAGACACAGGGGGTAATGGCGACCCTAATTACTCTCTAACTACCGGTACTCAATTAATGGTTTATTGAGCCCAGTTATTCCAGTGAGTTAAACCATTGAGTGATTAAATAAACACCCTTCCAATCCCTAAACCTGAGACCCAATCACCAATTACAGGTGAGGCAAGACTTTTAAAATGACTGGCCAATCACTAATCACGCATTATGAGGAGGAAGAGAAGATGAAGGAGGAGGAGGAGAAGGAGAAGATGAAGGAGGGGAAGAAGAGGAGAACATGAGATGGTAAGGAGATGGAGGAGGAGATGAAGATGATGAAGGAGGAAGTGGAGGAAAAGTTGATAAAGTTGGAAGAAGGGAAGAAAAGGAGGAGAAGATAATCTGAAGAAGAAGAAGAAGAAGGAAAAAAAATATGAACACGAAGAAAGAAAGAACCAACTTACCCTACATAAACACAAGGTCTTCAAAAATGCTTCGGTCCCTGTGTTCAGTCGAGGTTAAAATCGAGTTGCTTCCATAGTTTCTTTTCACCCACGTTTCGTCTCTCTTCGTGTTATTTCGTCCGTGAATACAATTTGCTTTTAACTCAAGGCAACAATCCCTTCGGTAACAGAGGATGAAAAGGCAAGTGTGTGTGTGTGTTTTGACCAATAACTAAACACCAATGACTTCAAATTGACAACCAATCACGAATCAAAACACCAGTGACTTCATAAACCACACCCAATCACGAATCAAAATACCAGTGACTTCATAAACAACACCCAATCACGAATCAAAACACCAGTGACTTCATAAACCACACCCAATCACGAATCAAAACACCAGTGACTTCATAAACCACACCCAATCACGAATCAAAACACCAGTGACTTCATAAACCACACCCAATCACGAATCAAAATACCAGTGACTTCATAAACCACACCCAATCACGAATCAAAGCACCAATACCTTAATAAACCAACACCCAATCACTATCAATCACCAAAAACTAAAAAAAAAAATACAAAAAATAACAAGGGTAATTTTTATCTAAGGTTTTAACCACTCACAAAAGGGCAGACAGGAAGACTCACCCGACCGTAAAACACCTTCAGCTGAGAGGCGCCACCAACTCGCATCCAAACTTGTTGTACCAAAAAACATTCGATTTATTTAGGATTCTTTCGGTTTGGAATTGAATGCAAAAACGCTGAAAAAGATACAGATTCATGTATTTTTTGGCGATACATAACTGGTAGTATGTATTCCTCAAAGGCTCTCTCAATGGATATACGTAAATACATATAAATATCTATCCGAGAGTCTTTTCCGAGTGTTGTATTTATCCAACCTGTAAGATACCTCTCAGATCTCTAGGAGGAGTATCGCCAGTGAGAGTAGCAGTATATATGTATGGGGATATTGCCAGAGAAAGGAGCAATATCTAAGAGCAATACTGACACTGAAAGGAGTAATATATGTCGGAATATTGCCAGTGAAACGAGCAATATCTCAAGAGCAATATTGCCACTAAAAGAAGCAACATCTAAGAGGAATATTGCCACTAAAAGAAGCAACATCTAAGAGGAATATTGCCACTGACAGGAGCAATATCTCGGAGAAATATTACCAGATAAATGAGCAATATAACCACTACACCATAAATAGTTCCACGGACGCTCCTGTTGGCTTGACATCATCAATTATTTGGGCGACTTAGCGGTGCTGCATCAAGCTCTCACGTCCTGGAGTTAAAGTACACAGCATCCTACAGCGAATCATAGCAATGGTACAACCTCAGCTTCACAGTAATGGAACAATACAGAGTTTCACAGCAATGGTACCACCTGATGCCCTGAGTAAAAATTGGTGACTAGAGTTGTGGACGAGTGGAATAAATTATCGACTCTGTGTGTGTGTGTGTCCTGAAATTACTGAGGTGGTATCCATTAGTGGCTGTATTCTGTAATGCCTAAAATCGTCCCTGAAAATAACTGAAACACCTAAAATCGTCCGTAAAACACTAAAGATCGTCCCTTAAATGACAAAAACATAAATAATCGTCCCTAAAAATGACTAAAACGCCTCAAATCGTCCCTAAAAAATACTAAAACACTAAAACTCGTCCATAAAGCACCAAAAATCGTCCCTAAATACAACAAAACCCCCAAATCGTCCCTGAAATCCGCTAAAGAACCTGAATAATGGTACACCTCAGTCGACCCAATCTCCAAAGCCCTGAAATAATTCACGTTTCCAAGAGGCACAGCGGCGGCCCTAAAATCACGGTGGACGTTGCCAACTCCTGAAGCGACTGAAAGGACCAGCAGGAAGCAGGCAATGAGGACCTCCTGCTTATTGAGACGTGAGCGCCGTCGGCCACTCTAGCAGGCTGTAATCACTGGCCAGATTGCTGTATATGTCGCATCCATCACGTGAAAGCTGATGGGACAGTAAGTTTGTTTGTTTGTTTTGTGTGTGTGTGTGTGTGTGTGTGTGTGTGTGTGTTAGTGATGATAGTAATAACGGTAACTTGCATATATTGAAGAATTAACACGTTCAATATACAAGAAAAACAATACAAAGGTCAGATCAGATCAAGGTTAGGTCAGGTCAAATCAGGTCACCACCACAACACAACCCAAACCTCCAGAATGAGTATAACCACCAACATACTATGACATATTGTCAATTAGCCACACCCCTGATATACTGATATGCCTGTGAGAGGTATAGAGCCGTTATACTAGGCCTGGTATATCACTCTGGTATAATTACTTCACGTGTAGTATCATAGCTTCTACAGACTCTTATTACCTGTTGCTATTAAATCTATTGAGAGTTAATTTACATAATAAGTTCTATTAAAGGGCTATTTTTGAGGGTTTAAACTAGTCCGACGCTATTTTGGGTTAGTAGTGCCTGTCTCTGTGTGTATTGGAGACGCTAGTAGTGTGTCTTTGTGTATAGGAGACGCTACTGTGTCTGTATGTAATGGAGGCGTCATTGCCATGTCTATGTATAGGAGACATTAATGTATCTATGTATAGGAGACAATCACTGTATCTATACCTATACAAAAGCATCTAATCTATACATGCCCAGGAGACGTTAATTATGTCTCCATGCACGCCCCCTCCTTCTCTCCCCCCCCCACCCCCCAAAAAACCACCTATGTACCATCTCCCCCCTAACATCAGCATTTGACAGAGTACCGCATCAGAGGCTTCTGAGAAAAATTAAGGCTCATGGTATCGAGGGGAAAGTTTTAAATTGGATAAAATCATGGCTCACCGATAGAACGCAGAGGGCCAGCGTAGATGGTGTTAAATCTGAGTGGGGCCCTGTAACCAGTGGGGTTCCCCCAGGGGTCAGTACTAGGCCCACTCTTGTTCATAAACTACATAAACGATTTAGATACTGGGATCAGCAGTGACATAAGCAAGTTTGCGGATGACACCAAAATAGGGCGGCAAATTAATTCAGGGCAGGATGCAAATGCATTACAGGAGGATCTAAATATACTGCAGGGGTGGTCTGAAAAATGGCAAATGAAATTCAACACCAGCAAGTGCAGCGTACTTAATATTGGAAGAACAACATTTATAATGTATACAGCCCAATAACATCAACCTCAGAGAAGCCGACTTGTGAAAGAGACCTAGGGTACTTGTAAGCCCGGACCTACGGCCTAGAAAAAACAGTGCGTTACTGTTCGAAATAAGGCAAACAGAGTATTGGGTTTTATATCTAGAAGCAAAAGTAACAAGAGTGCAGAGGTCTTATTGCAACTATATCTTGCGCTAGTCAGGCCGCACCTCGATTATGCGGTTCAGTTCTGGTGCCCTTATTATAGAATGGATATAAATTCACTAGAGTCGGTGCAGCGAAGAATGACAAAAAATGATTCCATCAGGAAACCCTCTCATATCAGATAGGTTAAAGAAACTTAACTTTGCATTCCCCAGAAAGACGAAGAGTGCGGGGAGATATGATAGAAGTATTTAAGGTGAAAGGAACTCACAAAGGGATATAGATAAAGTTCTTTATAATATCCGAGCAGGATAGACTCCGGAGCAACGGATTCGTTGATAAGTTTAGGTTTAGAGGGAGATAGGAAGAAACTGGTTCGCCAAATAGGGTGGTGGACGAGGAACAAGCTTAGTAACTTGTAGTAAGTGCGGAACTTGGGAAAGCTTCGGCAAAAAGGAGGCTAGATAGATTCATGGATGATAGAGAGTGGTAGTAACTCTCGACAGGAGCTGCCATGCACAGGCCAACCGGCCTATTGCAGACTCCCTATTTTCTTATATTCTTATGACCCTCCTCCCTCCCCTTCTTCCCCCCCTCTCCCCTCACCTATGTACGCTCACCTGTAGCCCCTTTAAGGTGGCCGCAGAGTACCTCAAAAAAAATTCCCAGGTGTGTTGGGAAGATATGCAACGCCCCGCCCAGTTGAGTATTTGTACCGGAGTTCACCTTAAAGCTCACAGGTGACATGAACAAAGGTTAGGTTAGGTGTGTGAATCCAAATTTCCAATCATTCCAGCTGTTTAAATCCAAATTCCAATCATTCCAGCTGTTTAAATCCAAATTCCAATCATTCCAGCTGTTTAAATCCAAATTCCAATCATTCCAGCTGTTCTAACCCAACTTCCAATCATTCCAGCTGGCTCGAATCCACATTACGTTTCCAATCACTGCAATAACATCATTCACAGGCCACATATTCCCGCAATCCGCGCCGTATGGGTGGTATTGTGGATGGCAATGTTATCTCCCACTTGTGTTGTGGAGATGTCAATGTTATCTCCGGGTTGGGTTAAATTTTTGGCCCTAATCTTTTGAGAGATAAGAGATGAAGGTTTCGGCTGGGCAGAGAGAGAGAGAGAGAGAGAGAGAGAGAGAGAGAGAGAGAGAGAGAGAGAGAGAGAGCTTGGTTGCTTATCGTTGAGCTGTAATCTCTCTCTCTCTCTCTTAAAGCGAGACACGAGACCACCCAAGTATCTCACGAGGCCAATTATCTCTTTCAGAAACGAGAGCGCCAGACCCCCTTCCCCCTTACACTCAAACCCCTCCCCCTCTTCCCGTACCTCAAACCGCTCCCCCTTCTCCCCTACCTCACACCTTAAAACACCCTCCCCACCCCCCTCCCCCACCATCTCCAAGGCTAATTATCAAGGTGTATACATATAATTAACCTGTTCAATGCCCACCTGAACGCAAGTCATAACTCCATCAATAAAAACTCACGATAAAAATAAATAAATTACGATAAAAATTAATCAGTACTGCGTCTCTCTGGCCCACTGGTTGAACTCTGAAGGAACTTTAAATGGTAGCGGCAGTGGGTAGATTTTGAGGTGTATTGGGCGTGTGGGAGGGGAAGTGGTGGTGAGGGGAAGTGGTGGGGGGAGGGGGGGGGTAGTAGTGGCAGAAGGAAACTGGCGAGAAAATAAATTGAGGGAAAAACGCGGGAAACAAATCTTGAGAAAAGGCGGGAATAAAAATCTGATAAAAAGGCGGGAAAAATTCTAAGAAAAATGCGGTTAAAAAAAAGCTAAAAAAAGACAAATAATAAGAAAAAAAAGACCCAGAAAACAAGAAAACAAAATTTTTGTCATGTAAGTGAAAAACAAAAACAAAAAAGGCAAACTTAAAAAAAAACGAAACGTAAAAAAAAGAAAAAAAAAACGTCAAAGAAAGGCTCTAAAACGAAGGTTATTTTCCACCAGTGACACTTGGGCCTCGACAAAGCCCAGACCCCGGGACCCTGAGACCCCGAGACCCAGAAGACCCCGAGACCATCAAAGTGTTTAGGAAGTCAAGTGATATTGGAGACTTGCTTCTTGCGTTCCGGCGCCATTAAATCCACCATCATTTGAGGGGTATATTCTGATGTGTCAATGAGGGGAGGGGGGGTGAGGGGTGAGGGGAGGGGGGGGGAGGGGCAGGAAGGAGAGGAGGGGGTGAAGAGAAAGGAGGGGAGAAGGAAAGGGGAGGGTAGTGGAAGGAAAGGAGACGGGAGAGAAGGTTGAGGGAAGGGGTGAAGTGAGGGAGAGAGACGAAAGAAGGAGAGTCAGAGGAAGAAGGAAAAGGAATGAAGGGGAAGGAAAACACGATGAGGGAGGGAAGGAGAAGCAAGGGAGAGGGAAGGAGGAGAGGGGCTAGTGCTGGGTGAAGGAGGGAGGGAAGGAAGGGTGAAAGAGTGGAAAGGAAGGGTGAAGAGGAGAGGGGAAGGAAGGAGGAAGGATGAAGGGGAGGGAAGGAAGGGTGAAGGGGAGGGAAGGAAGGGTGAAGGGGGAGGGAAGGGTGAAGGGGAGGGAAGGAAGGTGAAGGGGAGGAAGGAAGGGTGAAGAGAGGGGGAAGGAAGGGAGAAGAGGAGAGGGAAGGAAGGGTGAAGGGGAGGGAAGGAAGGGTGAAGAGAGGGAAGGAAGGAAAAAGAGAGAGGGAAGGAAGGGTGAAGGGGAGGGAAGGAAGGCAGGAAGAGAGTGGAAGGAAGGTGAAGGGGAAGGCAGAAGGGAGAGGGAAGGAAGGGTGAAGAGGGAGAGGGAAGGAAGGGTGAATGAATAGGGAAGCGATTGGGAAGGAAAACATAACAAAATGATGGAAATACAGAAGGAAATGATTAGCCAAGCGGATTAGAGAGAAGGAATACACACAAGAAACGATTGTAACTCAGATTAGGTTGACCCGTGTAAAGGTTTCTCCCTTTAAGCTCCCTAAACTCCCTACCTAAATCCCCCTTAACGACAGGAAGACCATTACTATAATCTTCCTTCCCCCTTAATACCAATAAAACGACCACATTAACACCCTTTTAAGCTCAGGGAGAGGAAGGGGGTAGGGAGGGTAGGGAGGGTAGGGGGAGGGAAGGGGGAGGAGGCCGGGGAGGGTACAATGAGGAGGTAGAGGCGGGAAGGGAGAGATGGGGTAGGGGGGAAAGAGGGAGAGGGTAGGGGGAGATGGGGTAGGGGGGGTAGAAGCAAGGGGAGGGGTGGGTAATTATCCAAGAATCCTAGGACTTCACTTTAAATACTTTCCCGCTAACAATTGAGCATCAAGGAACAGCATCTCCCCCTCGAGGCACAAGAAAATTACCATCAGTCTTGACACTAAAACTTGAGCATTAAGAACCAACGCCTCATCCTCGGGGGTTATAAAGAACGATCATTATTATTCCCCACTAAAACTTGAGACATAAGGACGATCAACTTACCCTCCATCAATATGTCCCTCTCAAGGCTAAGGTGTAACTCCGGCGATAAATCTCTGAGAAATAGTCGTAGTTCCGGGTTGTACATAATGCAATATCTCCCTTTGGAAATTTTTAAGGTGTCATAAAGGGAATAATATTTAAGGGGTCGTGAAGTAAACAGAGACGAAAGAACCAATGAAGGAAACGTGAAGGAAGAAGGAAGAAAGAAAGTAGACACACACACACACACACACACAGAGCATTCCATAGCAGCCATTCTCCCCCTGCTAAACGTTCCCGACACCCCAACACAACCTGACCTGAGATGCATTATGAAACAACTAACCACTGTACATAATTCTCCGCTCCTCAACATTCTCAACAAAAAAATAAGATTATTTTTTTTCTCGTAAATTTCACCATTCAACTCCAAGATTCTCAAAAACCAACAAAAACTCGTAAGATTATTATTTTTTTTCTCTCGTAAAGATTCCCAAAACGAGGCATCTCACTTTTTGCCTTTGGGAGTTAAAACAAAATCGACTCCCCAAATGACTTAAGATTTACACTTAATGTGACGTATCTTGACGGTGGGGAGGGTAGGGGATTGGGGAGGGTAGGGGGTGGGGTAGGGTGGGGGGGAGAGGTGGGGAGGAGGGGTGGGGAGGAGGGAGGCAGAAGTTAATCTTACGAGTGTTTAAGAATACCGGAGTTAAATTCCTACGTAAAACTGCCCCAGTAATTGGCTTCCGCTCGGCTGCCGGTCCACAAGTTTTACCTCTTCGTTAACTTGGTGAGTGACTCAGGCCGGTGTGAGGTGCCTCTGGTCTAGCTCAAGTGTGAGGTCTAGTTCAAGGGTGAGGTCTAGTTCAAGGGTAGGTCTAGCTCAAGGGAGGAGTCTAGCTCAAGGGTGAAGTGCCTCCAGAGTATCTCAGTGTGAGGTCTCGCTCAAGTGTGAGGTCTAGTTCAAGGGTGAGATCTAGTTCAAGGGTGAGGTCTAGCTCAAGTGTGCGGTCTAGCTCAAGGGTGAAGTGCCTCTAGTCTATCTCAAGTGTGAGGTCTCGCTCAAGTGTGAGGTCTCGCTCAAGTGGAGGCTAGTTCAGGTGAGATCTAGTTCAAGGTGAGGTCTAGCTCAAGTGTGCAGGTCTAGCTCAAGGTTGAAGTGCCTCTAGTCTATCTCAAGTGTGAGGTCTCGCTCAAGTGTGAGGTCTAGCTCAGGGTGAAGTGCCTGGTCTAGTTCAGTATGACTGCTTGCTTGCTTGGAGGAATATCTTGACAGTGATGCAGCCCGTGCTTGCTTCATCCCTGTGGAGGCACATGCATACATTGGGAGATAATTCCTCTTGGTTCCTCCCAACTCTGTCTTTCTCACCTCTCATTCTCTGTCTCTCTCTTTGTCTCCCCTTGCTCTCTCTCTCTCTCTCTCTCTCTCTCTCAAACCTCACTCCCTCTCTCTCTCTCTAAGATTACCCCCCTATCCCCACCTCTCTCTCTCTCCTAAGTACCTCCCCAACCTCCAGGCCAGCTAAGATACCTCCTCATCACCCCATCGCAGTTACATCTCTCTCCCAGCCGAGTCAACGAGCAATAAAAACTGTATTTATTAGAGACGGGACGAGACGCACCACCACTACCTAACCTTAACACCTGACACCTGGCCTGGCCTGACTGACCTGACCTGACCTGACCACTATATCACTACTACCTAACCTTAACCTAACAAGACCTGACCTGACCTGACCTGACATACCTAACTAACCTAACCTAACCCAACCTAACCTAACCTAATCTAATCTGACACGACCTAAACCAACCTAACCTAACCTAATAACCTGACACTCAGCCTCGCATTATATTCTTCCTCCAGGTAAATCCGGGTTCCTCAGGTAAGTGGAGATATAGATAGATAGATAGATAGATAGATAGATAGATAGATAGATAGATAGATAGATAGATAGATAGATAGATAGATAGAAGAGAAGAGAACAAGAGAAATGTTAAAACGAACACAAACAAAACCTAAACCACTAAACCAAACCCACGACTTAAAACACCTGTTCAATTAATCAAGAGAAACCGTACCTTTAGAGCCGTGACAGGTAAGTTAACACCGGTGAGAGATAGAGAGTTAATCCGTGAGAAATGAGAGATAATGAGAGACTAGGTAGAGATAATAAGTGATAAATAAGGGAAATATGAAGTAGATACGAAAGTAGGTAAAAGTTAGTGTGTGTGTGTGTGTGTGTGACCAAGGACGTAAAGACAGTCACATGTACACATTTAAACAGCTGTAAACAATGTAGACAATTAGGTGTATAAACAGGCAGGTGTGTCAAGCTAAACACATGTGCCAAGCTAAACACATGTGCCAAGCTAAACACATGTGCCAAGCTAAACAGGTGTGTGAGGCCAGCTAAGTGTTGCCCACGAGAGGTCTCTGAATAAGTGGCTTAAGTCCCCATAATGAATGAGGTTAGTCTGGAAAGCACCGGGCGATATGGAGACTTAATTACTTTACCTTTACAGAGGCCAAGACCTGTCTTCAAAATAACACACACACACACACACACACACACACACACACACACACACACACACACACACACACACACACACACACTTCATTCACCGAGACCTTCATCAATCATCTGCATTCATAACCTTGAAGGAACGGTTTGCCATGCATGGAACAGTGGAATGCTCACCATATTATATTGAAACTCTGAGGACAGTTTGAGAAGGAGGTGGGTGGGGGACATGTTAGGGTGGGAGAGTGGGGGTGGGGGAGAAATGAGGGTGGGGAAGGGGAGATGGGGGTGGGGAAGGGGGGTGGGGAGGGAAGTGGGGGGTGGGGAGAGGGGGGGTGGGGGGTGGGGGGAGGGGGTGGGGTAGGGAGGGGGAGGTGGGGGTGGGGGGTGGGGGTGGGGGGGAGGTGGGGGGGTGGGGGGTGGGGGAGAGTGGGGTGGGAGGGGGTGGGAGGGGGTAGGGGAGGGGAGGTGGGGTTGCAAGCAGGGGGTGGGGAAGTGAGTGCCTCGTTGTAAATAATCGGATTAAATAATATAACAAAAACCAATCTATTCTTTATGTATTTCTTTATTCTTTATTCGTCTATTTCTCATTTATTCTCCCATCTTCTTTATACTACCTTTCTTCCCTCTACATACATACATACATACATACATACATACATACATACATACATACATACACACATACATACATACATACACACACATAACGTAAACACCTAGAAAAAAGTGCAAGAGGGCATGCAAGATTATTCTCTCCCTTCCTACTCACATATCAAGCGCTCAACACACTGACCTTCTCGACTCTCTGACCATCACCACGACCTCATCTGAAATTTGGTGGCTTCTTCACCATCCTCGACACCGGCTCCTACTACCTGAGATCCCTAGTCCGAGAATTGCTGTTCGACACCACAACCGCATCCAGCCCATACGTGCACGCTGATCGCTATAAGAACAGCCCAGTCCCAACCATTGTAAAACTATCAATAACGTAATAAATCAGTGTATTCCTCCGATAAACACTGCTCCTTGCCTGTCACTATGTTGAAATGAACTGTAGTTTGAGCTTTTCCCCATCTAGTTATTATATGTCTTATTTGTGTCACTTATGTTACTTGTATATTATTTGTAATTCGTAACCCATTCCCCAAATAATAACTGTATATTTTCAGCCTTCTGGCTGCCAAGCTCTTTCAATAACGTTAATTATTATTATTATTATTTTTATTATTACATACTACATACATACACACACACATACATACATACACACATACATACATACTACATACATACATACATACATACATACATACATACATACATTCATACATACATACAATACCTGTGATCATTTCTCTTCTTGTTTCCTTTCAACTACTCAAATCATCATACACTTTCCTCCACAATCTTTCCTTTTCCTCCTGCCCTCTCCCACTTTCCTCCTCCCCTCCTCCCCCAGCACCATCCCAACAGTGCCTTATCGTCACGGCATCATCAGCTGGCAGAAAGGAAGGAAGGAGGAGGAGGAGGAGGAGGAGGAGGAGGAGGAGGAGGAGGGAGGAGGAGGAGGTCCATAGCAGGAGATGGAGGTATGGAGCCATCGTGACCAATCTACCATCTACTCCCTCCCTCTCCTCCTCCCTCCCCCCCTCCCTCCTCCCCCTCCCCTCCTCCCCCCTCCCTCACCATATCAAGGTCACCTCACCTTTACAGCCTCGTGCATAGAGTTTTCACCTACCTGGATAAAGACTTACTACAGGTATCTACTTAATTATCTTCTAGGTGAGGTATAAATATCAATCCACCTGGGAGACTCTCTCTCTCTCTCTTCCTCTCTCTCTCTCTCTCTCTCTCTCTCTCTCTCTCTCACACCTTCATGGACATTTCCCAAAATTATTTCGTCTCATAAACAAATTACGGTGTTTGAACGATAATTAACAGGTAACAAGTGTTAATAGGAAAGTTTCTGAACAATTACTCAGGTGTTGGTGTTTGAAGAGAAAGAAAGGTCATATATCACAGCAGATGGTGGAGGGGGAGGGAGGGACGGGAGGGAGGAGGAGGGGAGTGAGAGGAGTGTGGGGGTATGAGGGGAAGAGAGTCTAATTGGAGGAGAGAGTAGAGGGTGGGGGGTGAGAGGAGGGAGGAGAGGGGGAGGAGAGGGGAGGGTGACAACTCCCTCTGTGGATGGGAATGTCAAGTGTACACAACTCCTCCCGTGGATACTCCTCCCGGGTGTATCTTTAAGGCTGCCCGGCACTCCTTCTCTCCCCTCCTCCTCTCTTTCTCCCGTCTCTCCTTCATCGTCCCTCCCTCCCTCTCTTCTCTCCTTCATCTTCCGTCCCTACCTCTCTTCTCTCCTTCATCTTCCTCCCTCCTCCTCTCTCTCTCCTTCATCTTCCCTCCCTCCCTCCCTCTCTCTCTCCTTCATCTTTCCCTCCCTCCCTCCCTCTCTTTTCTCCCGTCTCTCCTTCATCTTCCCTCCCTCCCTCCCTCTCTTTCTCCCGTCTCTCCCTTCGTCCCCTCCCTCCCTCCCTCTCCTTCATCTTCCCTTCCTCCCTCCCTCTCTTCTCTCTTTCATCTTCCTTCCTTCCCTCTCTCCTTCATCTTCCTTCCTCCCTCTCCTTCATCTTCCTTCCCTCCCTCTCCTTCATCTTTTCTCCTCTCTTCTTCATCCCTCCCTCCCCTCCCTCTCTCCTTCATCTTTTCTCCCTCTCTCCTTCATCTTCCCTCCCTCCCTCCCTCTCCCTCCTTCCATAACAAAGATAAACCACAAAACATAAACACATAATTGGAAGAAGAAATACAAGAATAATTAAGGAAAGAGAAAGACAAAAATAAACAAATAAGAGAAAGTGAGGAAGACAAGACGTAGAGAAAATCTTTACTCAGTGAGGGAGAAATGGAACCGAGGGGGAGAGTGAAGGTGGGAGAAAGGAGTGAGGGAAGGGTGGGGAATGTCACAAAGTCGAGGAAAAAAAAAGACGACATGAAGGTTAATACTACGAGACAGTGGTGGTGGTAGTTGTGGTAGTGGTGGTTGGTGGTGGTGGTTGGTGATGGTTGTTGGTGGTAGTGGTGGTTGGTGGTGGTGGTAGTGTGGTGGTTGGTGATGGTTGTTGGTGGTGATGGTTGTTGGTGGTGGTGGTGATGGTGGTGGTTGGTGATGGTTGTTGGTGGTGGTGGTGGTGGTTGTGATGGTTGTTGGTGGTGGTGGTGGTTGGTGATGGTTGTTGGTGGTGGTGATGGTTGTTGGTGGTGGTGGTTGTTGGTGGTAGTGGTGGTTGGTGATGGTTGTTGGTGGTGGTGGTGATGGTGGTAGGTGGTGAGTTTTGGTAAAGTAAGAACGCGAATGGTTAGAACACACACACACACACACACACACACACACACACACACACACCTCTAGCCTAAACTCTTGGTCTAAATTGGTCGCTTTTATCACCATTGTCTGAAATTTCAGAACAAACACTAACGGACAGTCAGACGAACAGACGAGAACAGACAGGGGAACGAGACAGACAGACAATTATACAGCTATAAATCAAGTGTCTCCCTCCTCCTTTTCTCTTCTCCCTGCTTCTTCTTCCTCTTCTCTTCTCTTCTCTTCTTCCTCCTCCTCCTCCTCCTTTAAGAGCTGCGACGTAAACCTCTGGCCTCGACTCATTACATTAGTTACCCCTATCACGTCTCTTCCTCTTCCTCCTTCTTCTTCTCCTTCTTCCTCTTCTCCTTCTTCCTCTTCTCCTCTTCCTCTTCTCCTTCTTCCTCTTCTCTTTCTCTGGTGATTATACCTTTTTCACATCATTCCCATATTATTTATCTTTTATCCTTCTTCTTCTTCTCTTTTCATTTCTTAGTCTTCCTTGGCTCCTATCTTCCTTCTCCTATCCACTATCTTCTATCCTACCGCTTCCTTCCCATCCTCATTACCTACCCCTATCCTTCTCTAGCCACACACACACACACACACACACACACACACACACACACACACACACACAGTGGTCTAATGGCAAGATCCTGACGTTTATTTATGGTGCAGTATATCCTGTTGAGGGGGCGCTGTGAGGGCCCTGTAGGGGGCGACTCCTGTTGAGGCAGGGGCGACTCCTGTTGAGGGCGGCTCCTGTTGAGGGGCGACTCTGTTGAGGCGACTCTGTGAGGGGCGACTCCTGTTGAGGCGACCCTGTTGAGGCGACCTCCTGTTGAGGGACTCCTGTTGGGGGGCGACTCCTGTTGAGGGGGCGACTCCTGTTGAGGGGGCGACTCCTGTTGAGGGGGCGACTCTGTTGGGGGCGACCCTGTTGAGGGATCCTGTTGAGGGGACTCCTGTTGAGACTCCTGTTGGGGGACTCCTGTTGAGGGGGACTCCTGTTGAGGACTCCTGTTGAGGGGCGACTCCTGTTGAGGATTCTGTTGTCATCTATCCATCCTTCGTCGTCTATTACTAGTATTACCTCCCCTCCACCACCTCATCCTCCACCACCACATCCTCCCCACCTCCCCCTCCACCACCTACCCCATCTTATCCTCCACCACCTCCCCTCCACCACCTCCCCACCACCACTTCATCCCTCCCACCACCTCATCCTCCCACCACCTCATCCTCCCCACCTTCCCCCTCACCCACCTCTCCACCCACCACCCCCTCCACCACCCACACCTCCCCTCCACCCTTCATCCTCCACCACCTCATCCTCCACCACCTCCCCTCCACCTCCTCATCCTCCCACACCTCATCCTCCACCACCTCATCCTCCAACCATCCTTGCAGTGAAACCACCTACCATTACTTATCTATTCTCCCTTAATCCTAATGAATCTCCCTTACCATATATTCTCCCTTTCACTAATTACACTCCCTATTATATTTCTCCCTCAATAACTCCTCCTCCCTCATTATCCTCCTCATTTCTCCCTTATTATCTTCCTCCCTTCTCCCTCATTATCTTCCTCCCTTCTCCTCATTATCTTCCTCCCTTCTCCCTCATTATCTTCCTCCCCTTCTCCTTATTATCTTCCTCCCTTCTCCATCGTTATCTTCCTCTCTTCTCCCTCATTATATCTCTCCTTCCTTCTCCCTCATTATCCTTCTCCTCCCTTCTCTCCCTCATTATTCTCCCTACTCCCTGCCTCTCCTTGTTTAGACACACTCGGCCACGCTGTTTTACACACAATTTAGAGTGTAAATTAAGCGTGGTGTGAAGGTCGTGCTTAGATGACGTTTACAGACTCTCTCTCTCTCTCTCTCTCTCTCTCTCTCCTCAGGTGAGTGTGTCTAATTAACCGTGTAATGTGTTTTTACCTTGATGACAATATCCCCCGAGAGAGAATATCTCTCTTCTCTCTCTCTCTCTCTCTCTCTCCTCTCTCCTCCCATTCCACCTCCTCTCTCTCCCTTTCCCTTCCTCTCTTTCCCGTCCAATCTTTCCAACTACTTCTCTCCCCTCTCATTCCCCCTCTTCCCTTCTACCTTTCTCTCCTAGCCTCTCCCTTCTACCCTCTCTCTCCCTTCCCCCTCCCTTTCTTTCCCTCTCCCTTTTCCCCTCTCTCTCTCTCCTTCAACTCCGCTCTACCCTTCCCTCTCCTTCTACCCCTCTCTCTCCTTCCCCCTCCTTCCCCTCTCAAGAATTTTAATTAAATCCTACTCTCACCATGATCATTGTACAAGCGACCATTCTCAACGGGACGGAAAGGCTATCGCTTAACCTAACCTAACCTAACCTAACCTAACCTAACCTAACCTAACCTAAACCTAACCTAACCCTAACCTATCCTAACCTAAACCTAACCTAAACCTAAACCTAACTCTAACCTAACCTAACTACCTAACCTAAACCTAACCTATCCTAACTAACCAACCTAACCTAACCTAAACCAACCTAACCTTCTAACCACTCACCTACTAATTAAATGGCTTCTTTTTTGCAATAATTAGAGGGATTTGATAACTTTCTGTCTGTCTATCTGTCTATCTATCGGCATATATGTCTATCACACACACACGCACACACACCAAGAGGTGGAGCCCAAATGTGGAACGGTAATGGGACCTCCAGCAGACCTAGAGGCCACGACCTCCAAAAGCCCTAAACCACAAAAGACCTCATCTGGACCAAAACACCACGACCCAGGTACCTCAGCCAGACCACAGTAAAACAGCAGAATAATCCACAACACCATATCGACCAGACCAACATCCCCTCGACCAGACACGGCAAGGAAGACCACTCAGACCATACCATCCCCAGACCCAAGATCGACCCGAGAACAGACCATACCATCCCCAGACCCAAAATCGACCCGAGAACAGACCATACCATCCCCAGACCCAAGATCGACCCGAGAACAGACCAGGCAAAGAAGACAACGACCTGAGATCATTCCCAGACCGACTTCAGACCAATCCCAGACAAGAGACCATCCCCAGAAAGTCCCCCAGACCATCCCCAGATTCCCCCCCTCCCCTAGACCAAGTCCAGACCCGTAAACATAAGCCTGGGTGAGGGTCGGAACAAAGTGATTTTCCATGTGATTAGAAGGACCGCAAGGGGTAATCTGGTCTTAGCTTCAGACCCATCCACACAGACCTAACCTAACCTAACCTAAACGGGGATATTTGAACCTTTAGAATATTCCACCTACTCTCTCTCTCTCTCTCTCTCTCCTCTCTCTCTCTCTCTCTCTCTCTCTCTCTCTCTCTCTCTCTCTCCTCCTCTCTCTCCAAACAGTCAACAATATTCCTCGTTATTGTCATTATTTCAACTCTGTAATTTTCTGGTTAAATAATTTGTTTCAATATCATTATGTATCGTAAATCTACAATAACAGGCGGTTGTATGTATGTATGTATGTATGTATGTATGTATGTATGTATGAATGTATGGGGTGGGTATTTGACACACCCACACACACACAGGATTATCCGCTCTACATTAAAGTATTACGAGATTCTTGCATTCGTTTCGTTAATGTACACCTGTAACTACATACCTGTGATGTATACCTGTGTTGTATACCTGTGATGTATACCTTTATAAATTAACACCTTACCTTGGGAGCTGACCAGGTGTAGCTATTATGTTTGTGAGGTAAAGATAATGAGAGAGAGAGAGAGAAAGTATCTAAATTCTTGCATTTCTCAGGTCAAGACGGAGAACCCAACAGGAGAGGTGAGAGAGAGAGAGAGAAAAAGAGAGAGAGAGAGTCCCCTGTGGCAGTCCCCCTCTCTTCTTCTCTCCCCTCCTCCATCCCTCTCCCCCTCCTCCATCCCTCTCCCAGTTCTCTACAAATCGATCTTAGTCCGCGCGGCTGATGGTGAGGGCGTGGCGGGAACACTCTCTCTCTCTCTCTCTCTCTCTCTCTCTCTCCCCTCCCTTCTCCCTCTCTTTTCTCACAACCAGGTACAGTCTCTCTCTCTCTCTCTCCCAACCCGACAAACCCACAGGTGACCCACAGGTCTACAAGTAACCCCAAACCCACAGGTGACCCACAAGTCTACAGGTGACCACAAGTCTACAGGTGACCCCTAAACCCACAGGTGACCCACAAACCCACAGGTGACCCACAAGTCTACAGGCCCACAAGTCTACAGGTGACCCACAAACCCACAGGTGACCCACAAACCCACAGGTGACCCACAAGTCTACAGGTGACCCACAAATCCACAGGTAACCCACAAGTCTACAAGTAACCCACAAACCCACAGGTGACCCACACGTCATTGAAGTTGTCAAATCCTCCAGTTTCCGTCTCCACCTCCTCCGCCGACTCAAGTCCCTCGGAGTTCCTGCACCCGAGCTCCTCAGTGTTTACAAAACGTTCATACTTCCCAAGCTCACCTATGCCTCCCCCACCTGGTCTTCCTCCCTAAATGCCACACAACGTAAACACCTAGAAAAAGTGCACAAGAGGGCATGCAAGATTATTCTCTCCCCTTCCTACTCCACATATCAAGAAGCGCTCAACACACTGACCCTTTCGACTCTCACTGACCATCACCACGACCTCATCTGCAAATTTGGTAATAAACTTCTTCACCATCCTCGACACCGGCTCCTACTACCACCTGAGATCCCTAGTCCGAGAATTGCTGTTCGACACCACAACCGCATCCAGCCCATACGTGCACGAACTGATCGCTATAAGAAATGTTTTCAGTCCCAACCATTAAAATTATCAATAACTTGTAATAAACCAGTGTATTCACCCCCTGTGCAAACACTGCTCCTTGCACTGTCACTATGTTGAAAATGAACTGTAGTTTGAGCTTTTCCCCATCTAGTTATTATATGTCTTATTTGTGTCACTTATGTTACTTGTATATTATTTGTAATTCGTAACCCATTCCCCAAATATGTAACTGTATATTTTCAGCCTTCTGGCTGCCAAGCTCTTTCAATAAACCGTTAATTATTATTATTATTATTATTAAGTCTACAGGTGACCCACAAGTCTACAAGTAACCCACAAACCCACAGGTGACCCACAAGTCTACAAGTAACCCACAAACCCACAGGTGACCCACAAACCCACAGGTGACCCACAAGTCTACAGGTACCCCACAAACCCACAGGTGACCCACAAGTCTACAAGTAACCCACAAACCCACAGGTGACCCATAAGTGACCTAAAAACCCACAAATCTAAGGTCTCATCTGTGCCGTAAATCCGTCCCAAGAGCCAAGGGAGGGAGTGTGACCGAGTGTTGTGTCCGCCATCTTTCCTCTCCCTCCTTCCCTCCCTCCCTCCCTCCCTCCTCTCGCCCTTCCTCCTTCTCTCCTTTTACCTCCCCCTCCACCCCCTCTGTCTCTCTCTCATTAATCTCCTCATTCTCTCTCCATCTTTCTCCCCTCCCTCCCCGCCCTTCCTCCTTCACCCCCTCCACCCCCCCCTCTCTCTCTCTTTCATTCTCTCCCTCCCTCACACAATTAACTGCTGTATAATGAAGTGTATAATTTCCCCCTCCCTACCTTTCCTCCTTCTCCCTCCCTCCCTCAATTAACTGTGTCACTGCTGTGTGAATGAGTAATGAGGTGTACAGAGCTCATCCCTTCCTCTCTCCTCTCCCTCCCACCTCTCCCTTCCCTTCCCCTCCTCTCCCTTCCTCCCTCCATTATCTCTACTGCTATTGTATGTCTTCTTAATGACGTGTAATACAGGGTGCTTATCCCTTTTCTCCCTTCTCCTCCCCCTCTCCTTCTTTCTAATCTCCCTTATCCTTTCTTCTCTATCTCTCCCTCCTTTATTCACATTCATTTTTCTCTCCCTCACTTGTCTCCCTCTTTGTTCTCCCTTATTCTCCCTCTCCTTTCCTCCCTTAATTAAATATGTGTACCAGTATTACTCTCACTACCACCACTATTACTACCACCACTATTACTACCACAACTACTACAATCTAAGTCCCACCTGTAATCTAATCTACACAGGTAAAAGCACAATTTCCCCAGGTATTGTCCCTTTAGTCACTGATAACGCCACCTCACCTGTAAGTTTACCTGAGAACTCATTAACATACTTGAGGACAATGTTTACCTGTTATGAAGCCTGTTTTTATTGTGTGTGTGTGTGTGTGTGTGTGTGTGTGTGTGTGTGTGTGTGTGTGTGTTTTATAGTGGGGTTTATGGAAGAGGGTGTGTTTTTATTCCCGTTCATTTTGGCTCGTGTTTTATTCATATTTTTTTTATTTCTGTGATTAAACCAATGCCTGTTTTTTTCTGTTTACTTTCCAGTGAGTATTTTTGTTTTTAAGTGTTTTTACCCTGTATATAATTCACTGTGTTTTTTCCCGCATGTTTTAAATATATCGTGTTTTTTGAGGGGGTTTAATCTATCGAGTGTTTTTTTTTCTTCGTTTCTTCAAGTTATCTACAAACACACACTCAATATTTACTCTGTGTCGATGGAGGTTTTAAGTATATGTGTGTGTGTGTGTGTGTGTGTGTGTGTGTGTGTGTGTGTGTGTGTGTGTGCGTGTTTAAACTTCATATTCACTCGTATTACTGACCGTGTTTACCTCTCGCAGTACAAGTGGAATATGCAAGCAAAGGTCTGTTTGTTTTATAACGAAAGCGAATCTCACTTCGTTATATTAAATTCTGACCTTAAAGTTACGTAAAATTCTTCGCTGTGTAAACGGGATATAGAGGCGAAATATTTACCCCGTGTGAGTGTGTGTTTGGTCTATTAACACATATATTGACGGTATTTGGAATGATAAGACTAACAGAGAATTCACGTAAATTGGCTTTTATGTTTATGACTGATTTGAATGATGAAAATTTGACTTATGAACCTTGCACACACACACACACCTCCCATACACACACACACACCTCCCATACACACACCCCCACCCCACACACCTCCCACACACACACACACCTCCCCACACACAAACACACCTCTCAAACACACCTCCTACACACACCTCCAAACACACACAAACACACCTCCCACACACACCTCCTATACACACACACACACACACACTTCCCACACACACACCTCCCCCACACACACACAAACACACCTCCTAAACACACACACCTCCCACACACACCTCCCATACACACAGACACCTCCCACACCAATTAACTCCCTACCTGTACAGATACCAATCACAACAGGTATCAATAACACACCTGGCTCTCGTAAATAACAGCCAGCCAGAATTTGTTATCACAAGAGCAATCACCGTGATTTATATACCTCAGCGGGTCAATAAATTCCCAGAATAAGCGTCCAATGTTAAGTCTCGGCATTTACTTGTCTTCAATGAATATATTTAAAGAGCAATAAATACCTGGAGGTCACTGGGGGATATTTGCCTTTAACACACACACACACACACACACACACACACACACATAGCCTCACTCAACACGGGTATCCAAGGTAAGAGGAGGAGAGGTAAGAGGGGTGAGAGGAGAGAGGGTGAGAGGGCTGAGTGGAATATCAAAGAGGAACCTCCAAACCGTCAAGGGTGAGGTTAGAGTGACACTTGGTCAGGGGGTGATGGACAGGACTACCAGGGTGGGTGTGTGTGTGTGTGTGTGCGTTCAACATAACTACAGGTGTATGTAAACAAACAAACAAACAAACAAACAAACAAACACAAACAGGTGTAGCTACAAGAGAAAGGTGTATTGAGAGAGAACCACGACACTACACCCTTGAGATAGGTGTAGTGTATCGGTGTGGGGGTGTGTAGGGCGAGGGAGGTGGGGTGTGTAGCAAGGAGGTGTGGGGGTGTGTGTAGCGAGGGGAGGTGTGGGGGTGGAAGTGAGGGAGGTGTGGGGGGTGGGGAAGAGGGGAGGTGTGGGGTGGGAAGTGAGGGAGGTGTGGGGTGTGTAGCGAGGGAGGTGTGGGGGTGTAGCGAGGGAGGTGGGGGGGTGTGTAGCAGGGAGGTGTGGGGGGGTGTGTAGCGAGGGAGGTGTGGGGTGTGTGGCGAGGGAGGTGTGTGGGGTGTGGCGAGGGAGGTGGGGTGTGTGTAGGGAGGGAGGTGGGGTGTGGGGAAAGTGAGGGGAGGTGGGGGGTGTGGGGAAGAGGGAGGTGGGGGTGGGAAGTGAGGAGGTGGGGGTGTGTAGCGAGGGAGGTGTGGGGGGGGTGGAAGGAGGGTGGTGGTGGTGTGGGGTGAAGCTGACAGGCGTGTAGTATATAAAGGCAAGCTGCATGCATATATGAGAGAGAGAGAGAGAGAGAGAGAGAGAGAGAGAGAGAGAGGAGGAGTCAGGTATAAGGTAAACACTTCACCTTTCTAGGATTAGTTGCACAGGTATGAAGACAAACCAGTGAGAATTTCCATTAAAAACACCGGAGATTAAAATAGAAAGACTTCTCTCTCTCTCTCTCTCTCTCTCAGGTCAATCCCCACAGGTGTTTACAGGTTAATTACTCCCTACAGGTCATTAATGGGTCAAATGAAAGTGTTAGGGGGTTGGCTAATTATCATTCAGGTCATTAGGGTCAATTACAAAAGACTTCAGGTAGATTAATTAGCACCCTAAGGTCATAAGTCGAAGGCAAGGTTAATTATCCTATTAAGGTCATGTAAGGCCAGGTAAGATAATGAGGTCACAGGTGATTAATCATGGTAAAAAAAATCCAATTGTAATTTTTTGTAAAGAATTCGCCAGATATGACACACACACACACACACACACACACACACGGTTACAGGTACAGTAATCAACATGAGGGAGATGTATGAGTGTGATAATGTTGTATAATAACCACGACACCGTCCGCTAATTCCCGCCGCCTCTGTTGATGAGTTAACGTGGGCGGTGGGGAGATTAGTGTATGTATGTATGTATGTATGTATGTATGTATGTATGTACTGTATGTATGCATCGACTCATGTAAGAAATCTATAAATCTCTCTCTCCAAAGGTCATAGAGGAGAGGAGGAGGACACTGACGCCACACAACACATGGAGAAGGGAGGGAAAGGTGGGAGAGGTGGAGGGAGGTGGTGGGGGAGGAAGGGGTAGGGGGGGAGGAAGGGGGGGGGGGAGGTGAAGGGGTAGGGGGGGGGGAGGAAGGGGTAGGGGGGAGGAAGGGGTAGGGGAGGAAGGGGTAGGGAGGGAGGAAGGGGTAGGGGAGGAAGGGTAGGGGAGGGAAGGGGTAGGGGGGAGGAAGGGGTGGGGGGAGGAAGGGTGGGGGAGGAAGGTGGTGGTGAGAGAGAGAGAGAGAGAGAGAGAGAGAGAGAGAGAGAGAGACACGCAATGTTTACACCGAGCCCACAGTTCGCGAGGCTCCCGGATTATAAAGACGGATTACTGACCAATGCGACACTCCAGCCCCTGAGTCCAGCTTGACAAAGGCTCCTACGATAAAATATTTTCTTCTAAGTAATAACTTATCTTATCTTTCTCTGGTGCTTAAGTTAATGTGTCTAGTTAAGGTAGAGTGTAAGAATAACAATAATGATGATGATAATAATAACAATAATAATAATAATAATAAATAACAATAATATAAAATAACAACAACAACAATAATAACACCAACAATAACAGCAAACAATAACAGCAAACAATAACAGCAAACAACAACAACACCCATCACAAACACAACACAAACAACGCCATAAACAAACAGACCAACATTAACATACATAACAATAGCACTATATATCCCTGGGAAGGAAGGGGGGGCATAATAATATAATTAATGATACCTATAACACCTATCACCTGACCTAACTGTACATATAATCTACATATTTAGAGTTAATGGTTGTGGCGCCTATAATTTGAGGGGAATGACCCAGTTATGGCGTCTATAATGATGCTGGGTTATTTATATATTATAGGAAATGAGTTATAGACAGACAGACAGACAGACGGACAGACAGACAGACAGACAGACAGACAGACAGACAGACACAGCTGGACGGTTTTTAGATGGTGAGAAGGATCGATACTTTGGCCAACCAGAGACTCTTCCTCCTCCTCCTCCTCTACCTCTTCCTCCTCCTCCTCCTCTACCTCTTCCTCCTCTTCCTCCTGCATACTGACCTCCTCCACCGCATACCAAGTCAATTATACCACATATTAAGCCACACTCGCCACCCTATTCCACACACACACATTCACTCACTCACTCCCTCCCACTTACCTTCCCACTCACCTACTCATTCCCTCTCACTCACTCTCCCTCCCACTCACACTTTCACTCTCCCTACCCCGTTCTCTCACAACAAACTCAAAAAAATACTCATAACTCATTCTTACTCATGAATGCCTTACTCACACCCTCATTCATCTCATTCATCGTACCTCATCTTTATTCACTTCCTCATTCATTCACAAACACGTTAATGATTATTATTATTATTCACCTGTTTTCACTCATTCATATCTGGGTGAAATGAACGAACAATAGTGAAATGGTATTATACATTCATACAATTATTATTCACTCACTCAATTATCACTCACTCACTCAATTATCACTCACTCACTCAATTATCACTCACTCACTCACTCACTCACTTACCCACAAGATCACCACTCGAGAATAAAAAACACGACTCATCATGACTCGGCAAATTTAACTCATTCGCAAGATAAAAAAAATGAAATAAAGACGAGATTATCAAGCAACTTAACTTAACTTCACAGACCTTGAGAGCATTTTTCCCCACAGCACAAGGGGAAAGAGGGAACTCACGCTGGCTTGGTTAGGTTAGGATTAGGTTAGATTAATGAGAAAAATATCAAGAGGATAGAGGGAGTCTTTTATTTCCCATTACGGTCTTAACTCTCTCTATTTAAAATGATGATTTGATTTATCTTTAAAGTGAGGGAGGAAATTTAGGGACATTTTTCATTATATTCGGTCGAATTTGGGGGAATTTTTTGTTATATTTCGCGAATTTTAGGGAATTTTTCGTAATATTTCGTGAATTTTAGGGAATATTTTTGGTCGTATATATGGCCCTCAGCAGCAAGACCTTCCAATATGGCCCTAAATAATGGCCCCCAGCAGTAAGGCCTTCAATATGGCCTCAGCAGCAAGACCTTCCAATATGGCCCTCAGCAGCAAGACCTTCCAATAGGACCCTAAATTATGGCTCTCAGCAGCAAGACCTTCCAATATGGCCCTAAATAATGGCCCCCAGCAGTAAGGCCTTCAATATGCCCTCAGCAGCAAGACCTTCCAATATATTCCTATTGGCCCCAACAGCAGAAGCCTTCTGCCCCTCAGCAGCAAAGCCTTCCAGTACTGGCTAAATAATGGCCCCAGCAGTAAGGCCTTCAATATGCCCTCAGCAGCAAGACCTTCCAATATGGCCCTCAGCAAGACCTTCCAATAGGACCTAAATAATGGCCCTCAGCAGCAAGACCTTCCAATATGGCCCTAAATAATGGCCCCAGCAGTAAGGCCTTCAATATGCCCTCAGCAGCAAGACCTTCCAATATGGCCTAAATAATACCCCAGCAGTAAGGCCTTCAATATGCCCTCAGCAGCAAGACCTTCCAGTATGGCCCTAAATAATGGCCCCAGCAGTAAGGCCTTCAATATGCCCTCAACAGCAAGACCTTCCAATATGGCCCTCCAGCAAGACCTTCCAATAGGAACCTAAATAATGGCCCTCAGCAGCAAGACCTTTCAATATGGCCCTAAATAATGGCCCCCAGCAGTAAGGCCTTCAATATGCCCTCAGCAGCAAGACCTTCAATATGGCCCTAAATAATGGCCCTCAGCAGCTAAACCTTCAATATGGCCCTCAGCAGCAAGACCTTCCAATAGGACCATAAATAATGGCCCTCAGCAGCTAAACCTTCCAATATTGGCCCTCCAGCAGCAAGACCTTCCAATAGGACCCTAAATAATGCCCTCAGCAGCAAGACCTTCCAATAGGACCATAAATAATGGCCCTCAGCAGCAAGACCTTCAATAGGACCGAAATAATGCCCCAGCAGTAAGGCCTTCAATATGGCCTCAGCAGCAAGACCTTCAATATGGCCCTAAATAATGGCCCTCAGCAGTAAAGCCTCCAATATGGCCTCCAGCAGAACCTTCCAATAGGACCCGAATAATCCCCAGCAGTAGGCCTTCAATATGCCCTCAGCAGCAAGACCTTCCAATATGGCCCTAAATAATGCCCCAGCAGTAAGGCCTTCAATATGGCCTCAGCAGCAAGACCTTCCAATAGGACCATAAATAATGGCCCTCAGCAGCAAGACCTTCCAAAGGACCATAAATAATGGCCCTCAGCAGCAAGACCTTCCAATAGGACCATAAATAATGGCCCTCAGCAGCAACCTTCCAATATGGCCTCAGCAAGACCTTCCAATAGGACCATAAATAATGGCCTAAGCAGCAAGACCTTCACAATATGGCCTCAGCAGCAAGACCTTCCAATAGAACCATAAATAATGGCCTCAACAGTACGACCTTCCAATAGGACCATAAATCATGGCCCTCAACAGTACGACCTTCAATATGGCCCTAAATAATGGCCCTCAGCAGTAAGACCTTCCAATATGGCCTCAGCAGCAAGACCTTCCAATAGGACCATAAATCATGGCCCTCAACAGTACGACCTTCCAATATGGCCCTAAATAATGGCCCTCAGCAGCAAGACCTTCCAACAGGGATACCAAACCACTCACAGCTGCAAAAAAAAAATCCTATTTAGGACATCCCATTAAAAGTAGGACTCCTGCAATAAGGATACCACCAACAACAACCCCCTTTCAGTAGAATTCCTTTAAGAGAACCTCAACAAGTATAGGATGCCAACCCCAGCTATTGGTAGGATTTCCCCTCGGCTGTAGGACTCAAATCCCTCCTCCCCCCCTAGGCTAACACATGTGGGCGTCAGGCGTGGTGACAGGAGCATACGTCAGGTAAGGGCGGTCATCTGGGCTGTGTGAGAAAGACCCAATGGTAAGGAAGGGCGCCTGTGTGAGGGTGGTGGTGGAGGCGAGAGGCGCTTGTTTGTAGTAGTCTTGGAGAGAGAGAGAGAGAGAGAGAGAGAGAGAGGCTGCCACTAGATCATCTCTCAGTCTCCTACACACAAAGAGAATGAGAGATGATCCCACCAGCCTACTATCTCTCCACCATACAGCCATATGTCTTAAGGTAATCTCCCACAGTTATGTCTTAAGGTAACCTCACCACAGTTATGTCTTAAGGGTAACCTCACCACACAGTTATGTCTTAAGGTAATCTCCCACACAGTTATGTCTTAAGGTAACCTCACCACACAGTTATGTCTTAAGGTAACCTCACCACACAGTTATGTCTTAAGGTAACCTCACTCACACACAGTTATGTCTAAGGTAACCTCACCACACAGTTATGTCTTGAGGTAACCTCACCACAGTTATGTCTTTAAGGTAACCTCACCACACAGTTATGTCTTAAGGTAACCTCACCACACAGTTAGTTGTAACCTCACCACACAGTTATGTCTTAAGGTAACCTCACCACACAGTTATGTCTTAAGGTAACCTCACCACACAGTTATGTCTTAAGGTAACCTCACCACACAGTTATGTCTTAAGGTAACCTCACCACACAGTTATGTCTTGGTAACCTCACCACACAGTTATGTCTTAAGGTAACCTCACCACACAGTTATGTCTTAAGGTAACCTCACCACACAGTTATGTCTTAAGGTAACCTCACCCACACAGTTATGTCTTAAGGTAACCTCACCACACAGTTATGTCTTAAGGTAACCTCACCACACAGTTATGTCTTAAGGTAACCTCACCACACAGTTATGTCTTAAGGTAACCTCACCACACAGTTATGTCTTAAGGTAACCTCACACAGTTATGTCTTAAGGTAACCTACCACACAGTTATGTCTTAAGGTAACCTCACCACACAGTTATGTCTTAAGGTAACCTCACCACACAGTTATGTCTTAAGGTAACCTCACCACACAGTTATGTCTTAAGGTAACCTCACCAAAGTTATGTCTTAAGGTAACCTACCACACAGTTATGTCTTAAGGTAACCTCACCACACAGTTATGTCTTAAGGAACCTCACCACACAGTTATGTCTTAAGGTAACCTCACCACACAGTTATGTCTTAAGGTAACCTCACCACACAGTTATGTCTTAAGGTAACCTCACCACACAGGTTATGTCTTAAGGTCACCTCACCACACAGTTATGTCTTAAGGTAACCTCACCACACAGTTATGTTCTAAGGTAACCTCACCACACAGTTATGTCTTAAGGTAACCTCACCACACAGTTATGTCTTAAGGTAACCTCACCACACAGTTATGTCTTAAGGTAACCTCACCACACAGTTATGTCTTAAGGTCACCTCACCACACAGTTATGTCTTAAGGTAACCTCACCACACAGTTATGTCTTAAGGTAACCTCACCACACAGTTATGTCTTAAGGTAACCTCACCACACAGTTATGTCTAAGGTAACCTCACCACACAGTTATGTCTTGATGCAACTCACCACACAGTTATCTTAGTAACCTCACCACACAGTTATGTCTGGTAACTCACCATTATGTCTTAAGGTAACCTCACCACAGTTATGTCTTAAGATACCTCACCACACAGTTATGTCTTAAGGTAACCTCACCACACAGTTATGTCTTAAGGTAACCTCACCACACAGTTATGTCTTAAGGTAACCTCACCACACAGTTATGTCTTAAGGTAACCTCACCACACAGTTATGTCTTAAGGTAACCTCACCACAGTTATGTCTTAAGGTAACTTCACCACACAATTTAATTTTATTCTACTTATGGAAAATTAAAATCCATCTTAATTTTTCCTTTCTATTTATTTTCCTTTATTCTATTTTTCTCTTTGTTTCTCTGCTTTTACCATCTCTATTTCTCTCCTTATCTATTTAATTGGTGTATCCTTCATTCTCCTTTCAACTCTCTTCATTACTTATCACCTCTTTCTTTTGTTCTTCATATCCTGTTTATCCATCTTTTATATTCTTCTCTTATTCCTTATATCTCTCTGTCTTTCTCTCTTTGTCTCTTCCTTCCCTCTCTCACCCTTCTCTTTGTGTCTCTGTCTTCCTCTTCCTCTCTCTCCCACACCACGTCTTCTCTCTCCCACGCTGTCCTTCCTCTCTCCCACGCTGTCCTTCCTCTGTCTCACACTCTCCCTCACCTCTAACTCCCTCCCACACTCTCCCTCACCTCTCCCTCTTCTCTCTCCCTCACCTCTAACCTCTTGCCTCTTTCTCTCTCTCCTCACCTCTAACTCCCTCCCACACTCCCCACCTCTAACTCCCTCCCACACTCTCCCTCACCTCTCCCCTTTCTCTCCCTCACCCTCTAACCCCTCCCACACACTCTCCTCACACCTCTCCCTCTTTCTCTCCCCTCACCTCTAACTCCCCTCCCACACCTCTCCCCTCACCCTAACCTCCCTCCCACACCTCCCTCACCTCTCCCTCTTCTCTCCCCCCACCTCTCCCCTCTTCTCTCTCTCCCCCTCACCTCAACTCCCTCCTGACACTCTCCCCCTCACCTCCCTCTCTCTCCCCCTCACCTCTAACCCTCCCCACACTCCCTCACCTCCTCTCTCTCCTCAATTTAACTCCCTCCCACACACTCCCTCACCTCTCCCTCTTCTCTCTCCCTCACCTCTAACTCCCTCCCACACTCCCTCACCATTCCGAACACTATCCAACAAGGCTTAAAATCAATGGTGTCGAAAGTCCCTCACTCACTTCCTTTCTGTGTTATTGACGAGTTATTGTTTGTTATTGACGTGTTACTGTTTGTTATTGATGTGTTATTGTTTGTTATTGACGTGCTACTGTTTGTTATTGATGTGTTATTGTTTGTTATTGATGTGTTGTTTGTTATTGATGTGTTATTGTTTGTTATTGACGTGTTAGTGTTTGTTATTGATGTGTTATTGTTTGTTATTGACGTGTTATTGTTTGTTATTGATGTGTTATTGTTTGTTATTGATGTGTTGTTTGTTATTGATGTGTTGTTTGTTATTGATGTGTTATTGTTTGTTATTGACGTGTTATTGTTTGTTATTGATGTGTTATTGTTTGTTATTGACGTGTTATTGTTTGTTATTGATGTGTTGTTTGTTATTGATGTGTTGTTTGTTATTGATGTGTTGTTTGTTATTGATGTGTTATTGTTTGTTATTGAAGTGTTTGTGTGTGTTATTCAAGTGTTATTTTGTGCTATTACGTTAAATAATAGATCGTTAAGTGAATTATTCGTTAGTTGAGGGAAATATTCAATCGTTAAGTGAAATATTCGATCGTTAAGTGAAATATTCAATCGTTAAGTGAAATATTCGATCGTTAAGTGAAATATTCAATCGTTAAGTGAAATATTCGATCGTTAAGTGAAATATTCAATCGTTAAGTGAAATATTCGATCGTTAAGTGAAATATTCGATCGTTAAGTGAAATATTCAATCGTTAAGTGAAATATTCAATCGTTAAGTGAAATATTCGATCGTTAAGTGAAATATTCAATCGTTAAGTGAAATATTCGATCGTTAAGTGAAATATTCGATCGTTAAGTGAAATATTCAATCGTTAAGTGAAATATTCAATCGTTAAGTGAAATATTCAATCGTTAAGTGAAATATTCGATCGTTAAGTGAAATAATCGGTCATTAAGTTAAATATTTGATGATTAAGTGAAATATTCTTTCACACTTAATACCCATAAGTTAATTTCCTATAAGAGATAATATTCACCCTACTCTTTGACAACCTGATTATCAATGCACCATAAAGCCACATATATAAATACACAAATATAAACAGGGATATATAACAATATACACATATGTATAAACAATACTTGTAAAACAAACACATATACACCTTGGCTATGTATTCATATATGTATACCTGTTAATACATATTGTTGGGAAGGATTATACATATTAGGTATCTTCTATACATAAAATATATGGGCCTCAGTTCTAATAGGCCCTACTCTAATTGGGCCCTAGTTATATTAGGCCCATGTCTAATTGGGTCCTTGTAATAATAGGCCCTAGTCTAATTGGGCCCAAGTAATAATAGCCCCATGTCAAATTAGGTCCTTGTAATAATAGGCCCTGGTCTAACTGGGCTCCAGTAATAATAGACCCGAGTAATAATAGGCCCATGTCTAATTGGCCCCAGTCCTAATAGACCCTAGTGCCAATTGGACCCCAGCAGTAGATAAGGACTGCTGCCCATATAACACATAATTGAAATCAAACACTGTAAACAAACTAGGTCCCTATACACAGTAGTTTATGGTGATGGGTGATAAGTGGTGATGATGGGTGATGGGATGGTGGTGATAGTGATGGGTGATGGTGAATGATGATGATGATAGTGACTCGTATATATATATATATTTGGGATCTTGTTGTCGACTGAAAGTGAATGACTGTGTGTGTGTGTGTGTGTGTGTGTGTGTGTGTGTGTGTGTGTGAGTGACCTGGAGACCTTCTGAATCCACAAGAAAATCTCACGTCTGCCTTATTAAATTGGCCTTCTCTTCCTCTTCATCATCCTTATTGTTTTGTTCCATTTATCGCCCTCCTTTATTCCCTCCTTCTGTCCCTTTCCCTCAATTACTGTTTCATCATCTCTCTATTATCTCATTCATTATCATTATTTCCCTTATTTATTTACTGTATTCAATTCCCTCCTATCTTTATTGCCTGTTGCTGTTTCTCTCTATTCTTTATCAAATCTCTCAATTCCTCTTTTATTATTGTTTATTTTCTTTCTATTTATTGTTTATTTAATCTTTTTCTTATTCTATTTTCAATCTGATTTACTTATTTATTTCCTACGAAGAACCAAAAGAGGGAATAACAAAAATGCAATAACAGGAGATAAACAAGAATAAGAGAGAATGGGAAGACCGCAAAATAACAGATAAAGACGAACAACACAAGAGAAAACAAAGGATAATAACAGTATACAAGAATAAAGATACGAATAAGGGGGGGAATGCGATAAGGGACGATAACAGATAAAGATAAATAAGAAAACACGATCCAATAACGAACCAAAACAGAAGAAAATAGGAAAAACAAAATATGAAACGAAAATAAGAAAATACGATTTAAACAATGAGTCAATCATAACTGTACAAAGAGAGAGAGAGAGAGAGAGAGAGGATCGACTTGGCCCACACCAAAAACTCATCAACAGGTCCTTGCCCCCCCCTCTAAGACCCTATAGCAGTCGAACCTGAACCCAATAACGTGACTCCCAATACCACTGTCTCTCATCTCTCACTGTCTCTCATTTCTCACTGTCTCTCATCCCACACTGTCTCTCATCTCTCACTGTCTCTCATCTCTCACCGTCTCTCATCCCTCACTGTCTCTCATCTCTCACTGTCTCTCATCTCTCACTGTCTCTCATCCCTCACTGTCTCTCATCTCCCACTGTCTCATCTCCCACTGTCTCTCATCCCTCACTGTCTCTCATCTCCACTGTCTCATCTCTCACTGTCTCTCATCCCTCACTGTCTCTCATCTCCCACTGTCTCTCATCTCTCACTGTCTCTCATTTCTCACTGTCTCTCATCCCACACTGTCTCTCATCTCCCACTGTCTCTCATCTCTCACCGTCTCTCATCCCACACTGTCTCTCATCCCTCACTGTCTCTCATCTCTCACTGTCTCTCATCCCTCACTGTCTCTCATCTCCCACTGTCTCTCATCTCCCACTGTCTCTCACTGTCTCTCATCTGTGTCTCTCCTCTCTGTCTCTCGCGTCTCACCGTACAGATAAAGACTTGC
>NW_024725690.1:215000-240000 GCF_018991925.1 Homarus americanus | reverse complement strand
TCACCCTTAGTGTGAGCGGGGGAGGTGATCACTCAAGGGTGCACAATTAAGGGTGTGAAGGAGTCATACTTAAGGGTGTTGGATGGAGGCACTTAAGGGTGTTATTGCGAAAGTTAATGGACTAATGGTGCAGAGTTAATGGTGTTAATGATGTCAGAGTGAGATGGGAGGAGGGAGGAGTGTGGTTTGGGGCAGCTATAATGGAAGGAGGAGGGAAGAAGGAGGAAGGAGAAGTTGGGATAGCTGCAGTAGAGGGTGAGTGTGTGGCTGGGGCAGCTATAATGGATGGAGGGAGGGAGGGAGGAGGAGGAGGAGAGTGTGTCATTTAAGCAGAGAGGTAAGAGGGATAGCTTTGAGGATAGCTTTGAAGGGGGTAAGATGGCGTGTGTTTGAGGGACAGCTTTGAGTGGTAGCTATAGTATGGTCGGGACAAGTCGAGCATTATAGTTGCGCAACACAAAATCATTATACAATATATCACAGGGCCGGGTGAAGCGAGACACACACACACACACACACACACACACACACACACACACACACACACACACCTTAATCATTACCACCTCCTCAAAGTCCTACTGAGTTCCAAGCCTTAGTAAAATCAACGACACGACACAAAATATAATAAAAAATATTCAACAATTTTCATTCTGGTCGAGCGTTTGTGTCGACTGATTACCGTTTAATTAGTTTATGACTCCATTTTTCGTCCGGGCTTGTGTGTGTTCTGAGCTCAGTGGGAATGTTTCGACGCATTCTGAGGGACAGGTTAAAAAATCACCAGGACTTTAATGAACGGTGAGATCAGTACGGTATTAGAACTGGGTGACAGACAGATAGATAGATAGATAGATATATAGTCCGCAACATCACAGCACATATCCGACACAGTAAAGGGTGGCAGTAATATCCCCAGAGTAAAGGGGTATCAGGAAAGGGGCGCTGCAGGGTGAGGCAGGTAGGCTAACACAACCCCCCACCACCACAAGCGCCCCTCACTGCCCAGCCTCGACCTAGGTGTAGTACCCTTCAAGGAGATAGTGTGGCGTCTCTCAGAGCAGACGGGTCCGAGAGTCCGGGAGGGATCGCGCGAGAACACCTAACAACGGGCAGCGTACGCCACCGACTGACAGGGTGAGCAGCTCGGCACCAGGAGCAGCCGGGACCATCGGGAGTCAGCCTCCTCCCTCCTAGCTCCCTCCTAAGCTCCCTCCTAGCTCCCTCCTAGCTCCCCTCCCCGCCCCCGAAATTCTCCTGCCATTCCCGCCGTCCACCACCGCTCACTCCCGTCCCTAGTAAAGCAAACGCGATCAATCTTGTTACACCTCCTCTCTCTCTCTTAAACCACCATTCCACCATACCCCCCTTCCACCATACCCCCTTCCACCATACACTATACCACCATCCCCACCATATCCCGGCTATAGCTAGATCCAACAGCCGGTAAAAATATCCGGTTTATACCCGAGGATGAGAGAGTTATCTTGGTGGAGGCATCTGGCAGCTGGTATACACGGGTCGAAGCAGTGACTCCCGCGGTTCCTACAGTCTCTCTCTCTCTCTCTCTCTCTCTCTCTCTCTCTCTCTCTCTCTCTCTCTCGATTATTACCAATTCTTTCCTTAACTGCTATTAAACAGATCCAGTTAAATGAGAAAGGGAGGAATAATAGAGGAAGAAAGAGACAGAATGAGAAAAACACCAGAAAGAGATGAAAAGAAAGAGAGACAGGAAGGAGAGTGGAGTCGGCGCAGACAATCTCTCTCTCTCTCTCTCTCTCTCTCTCTCTCTCTCTCTCTCTCTCTCCACCAAAGCCCACACCAACACGCCTGCCTCAGACACACCCGCTCTACACACATGCATACACACTTACACACAGGAGGTTTTTATACACACACACACAAAACACACACACACACACACACACACACACACACACAACTACAAACAGATATATGAAAGCAAAAATCCACACATGAAACAAAGCACGCACATAAAAGCACACACACACACACACACACACACACACACACACACACACACACACACCGAAACAAAATCCGCACGAAAGCACAGACACACACATGCACACGAACTGAAAAAAACCACAAGTATAAAAACCGCACCACATAAGCGCCCCCCCCCTCCCCAAAACACCCAACACGCCCACAACGCCCGCGATACACACGCCCATAAAACACCTGATTGATGCGTAGTTCGCGTAACAGAGAAATACGCACTTACGCACCAGCCTCCTAAATTAGCAGACAGGTAAAATACAGGTTAATCCCGTATAAGGAACCCAATATAAAGGGGATATTGGCACAGCTGGTTCAGGACGCTGGTATATAGGACAGGTGGTTTTAAGTGGGTGCGGAGGAGTTACGAATGGTATATGAAACAGCTGGTATAACACTAACACACACAAACACACACACACACACACTCTACTTCCACACACTCTACCTCACATATCTCACTCCCCCACACACACACACTATCTGCCTCACACACACACACACACACACACACACACACACACACACACACACACACACACACACACACACACACACACACATCTACTTAGCGTCAGGTAGCCAGGAAGTTAGGAGGACCTGAACGACTTGTACTATAATGAACTAACTCCGAGTACAATGCCCTGTGTACTCTCTGTGGGGTTGAGTAACGTACTCTATTGGGCTAAGTACATTCTCTGGGGTTGAGTACTGTACAGCGTTGGGGCTAAGTACATGTTACAAACCCACTACACACTACCTCCTCAAACCCTCCAAACCCTCTACACCCCTCAAACCCACTCCAAACCCCTCTAACCCACTCTACACCCCTCAAACCCACTCAACAACCCCACTCTACACCCCCTCAAACCCACTCCTCACCCTCAACCCTCTACACCCCAACCCACTCCACACCCCTCAAACCCCTCTACACCCCTCAACCCTCTCTACACCCTCCAACCCACTCTACACCCCTCAAACCCACTCCACCCTCAAACCCTCTCCCCCCCCTCAAACCCACTCTACACCCCTGAAACCCCTCTACACCCCTTCAAACCCATAAACCCCTCAAACCCTCCAACCCCTTGCAACGTATCACAACCCTGCAATCCCCCACAATCCACCTCTGAACACAATACTCCACTGCAATGTCGTTATCCACGTCAAGAGTATCAGGGAAACATTTTATTGCATAGGAATTTACCCTTTAGTAGACAAGAGAATAAGGCCCATTATCATGAACCCTTTGAGCTGTTCCATTTGTGAGGCAAATCCAGCTCTTGTGGGGGGTGGAGGTGGAGGGGGGTGGAGGTGGAGAGGTGGAGGGTGAAGAGGGGAATAGTGCTTCAAAAGGGGAGGGTGATAAGGGAGAAAATGGAAAGAAAGAGGTAGGGAGAAAGGGGAAGATAAGGAGAGGAATAAAGTGGGAATAAGGGGAGGAATAAAGGGGGAGGGAATAAAGGGGGAGGGAATAAAGGGGGAGTAATAAAGGGAGGGATAACGAGGGAGAGATTGGAAATAAAGGGCAGGAAGAAGGAACATGATAAAGGTGAGAAAGAGAGAGATAGGAGGGACAAAGAAACGAAGTATGAGAAATAAAGGAAGGATAGAAAAAGAAGGGGATAAAAAGAAAGAAAGAAAAGGGGATAATAGAAAGAAAGAAAAGAAAGAAAGAAAGAAAAGAAAGAAAGAAAAGAAAGGGATAATAGAAAGAAAGAAAGAAAGGATAATAGAAAGAAAGAAAGAAAGAAAGAAAGAAAGAAAGAAAGAAAGAAAGAAAGGGGATAATAAAGAAAGAAAAGGGGATAATAGAAAGAAAAGAAAAGAAAGAAAGCCCACCATACTGACCAGAATTACCTGTAAAAACAAACCCCAATTTATTTCTCTGGGATTACCTGTGAAGCTAATTACAGGTATACCTTAACTACCCAATGACGTCAATCACCTATTCCCAGGTATATATCTCCGACCTAATTAACTCCTAAACATTACCTTAATTACCTGGCGTATTAATGCGTTAAGTGTTTGAGTGTATTGTAGGAATGCGTCAGTACAGGTTAGTATTGACAGGTGTATTTTCACTGCAATATCTCTTAACTAACTGTAATTCAACTGTAATCTCTAACTTAATTGTAATTCAAGTGTAATCTCTCCCTTAATTATTCGACTGTAATATCTCACTAAACTGTAATTCAACTGTAATCTCTAACTGTAATATCTCATTTAACTGTATTACCAACTGGATAATTTTGTAATCTGAGTTAACCGTACGTGTAATTATAACAACAAAGGTGATATATGAAGTCAATCATACAATTATCATTATTAACGTAACCTAACCTAACCTACACACTCAGGTAATTAACACTCAGGTAATTAACATACTCAGGTAACTAACATACACACAGAGAGAGAGAGAGAGAGAGACCTATAAATACCCTTAAGAAAAATCTCGACAGGAATTTCCCGCAAACAAATACTAAAACGGTACCATCCAGGAAAAAAATAATCCAGGTGGGGGAAAATTAAGATAGAAATTTCCCCACACCTCTCTAAGCCTAAAATACCCTTCTCTCGCTGACGAAGAAATGGAGGAAGGAAAGGGAAGGGGTGGGGAGGGGGGAGGATGAGAGGAGAGATATAGGAAGAAAATATCTCCCCATACCCATATTATATAAAAAATCCCCATAAATGACTTGAATTTTCCCCAACACCCATTATTTTCCCCATGATTCACGACCCCCATGTTAAAATACCTCATATCCCCCACTCCCCATTCCCCATTCTTCTAGCCCTCCTGTTAGCATGTCAAGCAACCATTCGTCTGGCATGGGGTACGATTAGCAAGTCATTAGGAGGTGGGGGAGGAACGCCAAACGCTGTTGATTGCTTGTGCTGGCGTTAGGACCAGTCGGAGGGCGTTGCCACCTCAAGCCACCCTCAGGAGACCAATTAACCTGAGGGCATTTTATAAGGTTTTGTGAATGAGTGTGTTGACCCACACACACCCACATGTGAGGAGTTATAGTGGTGTATGGTGTGAACCCCCACACACCCACCTGTGAGGAGGATTATGAGTGGTGTGTAGTGGTGAGCCACACACACACCTGAGGGAGAGTTATAGTGGTGTATTAGTGTGTTGAACCCCACACACACACCCACACCTAGGGAAGTTATGAGTGGTGTATGGTGTGTTGAACCCCCCCACCCCACCTGTGAGGAGAGTTATGAGTGGTGTGTGAGTGTGTTGAACCCCCCACCCACCTATGAGGAGAGTTATGGGTGGTGCTGGGGTGTGTTGGGGCCCCACTTCCTGTGAGGAAGTTATGAGTGGTGTATGGTGTGTTGAACCCCACACACACACACCTGTGAGGGAGAGTTATGAGTGGTGTATTAGTGTGTTGAACCCCCACACACCCACCTGTGATGGAGAGTTATGAGTGGTGTGAGTGTGTGTTGAACCCCACACACCACCTGTAGGGAGAGTTATGAGTGGTGTATGAGTGTGTTGAACCCCCCACACACCCCACCTGTGAGGAGAGAGAGTTATAGTGGTGTATGGTGTGTTGAACCCCCACACACACACCCACCTGTGAGGAGAGTTATGAGTGGTGGCAGTAGTGTTGGGGCCCCCCACACACACCCCACCTGTGAGGGAGGTTATGAGGTGGTGTGGGTGTCAGTGAACCCCCCACACACACCCACCTGTGAGGAGTTATGAGTGGTGTATGAGTGTGTTGAACCCCCACACACACCCCACCTGTGAGAGAGTTATGAGTGGTGTATTAGTGTGTGTTGAACCCCCACACACACCCACCTGTGAGGGAGGATTATGAGTGGTGTATGAGTGTGTTGAACCCCCACACACACACCACCTGTGAGGGAGGTTATGAGTGGTGTATGGTGTGTTGAACCCCCCCACACACCCACCTGTGAGAGTTATGAGTGGTGTATGAGTGTGTTGAACCCCCACACACACACACCTGTGAGGAAGTTATAGGTGGTGTATGAGTGTGTTGAACCCCCCACACACACACCCCACCTGTGAGGAGAGTTATAGTGTGGTGTATGAGTGTTGAACCCCCACCACCCACCTGTGATGGAGAGTTATGAGTGGTGGCATGAGTGTGTTGAACCCCCCACACCCACCTGTGAGAGTTATGAGTGGTGTATGAGTGTGTTGAACCCCCACCCACCTGTGAGAGTTATGAGTGGTGTGAGTGTGTTGAACCCCCCACCCCACCTGTGAGGAGAGTTGAGTGGTGTATGAGTGTGTTGAACCCCCACACCCACCTGTGAGGAGAGTTATGGTGGTGTGTAATTATTATTTGAACCCCCACACACACACCCACCTGTGAGAGAGTTATGAGTGGTGTAGGTGTGCTGAACCCCCACACACCCACCTGTGAGGGAGAGTTATGAGTGGTGTGTGGTGTCAGACCCCACACACACACACACCCACCTGTGAGGAGAGTTATGAGTGGTGTGTGGGTGTGTTGAACCCCCCACACCCACCTGTGAGGGAGAGTTATGAGTGGTGTATGAGTGTGTTGAACCCCCCACACACACCCCACCCCTGTGAGGAGAGTTATAGTGGTGTGAGTGTGTTGAACCCCACACCCACCTGTGAGGGAAGTTATGAGTGGTGTATGAGTGTGTTGAACCCCCACACACCTGTGAGGAGAGATTATGAGTGGTGTATGAGTGTGTTGATTTACACCCACCTATGAGGAGAGATTATGAGTGGTGTGTAAGTGTGTTGAACCCCCCACCCACCTGTGAGAGTTATGAGTGGTGTGTAGTGTGTTGAACCCCCCACACACACCCCACCTGTGAGGGAGAGTTATGAGTGGTGTATATGAGTGTGTTGAACCCCCCACACACCCACCTATGAGAGAGTTATGAGGTGGTGTATGAGTGTGTTGAACCCCCCACCCACCTGTGAGGAGAGTTATGAGAGTGGTGTATGAGTGTGTTGAACCCCACACCCACCTGTGAGAGAGTTATGAGTGGTGTATGAGTGTGTTGAACCCCCCACACCCACCTGTGAGGGAGAGTTATGAGTGGTGTATGAGTGTGTTGAACCCCCACACACACACCCTGTGAGAGAGTTGTGAGTGGTGTATGGTGTGTTGAACACACACCCACCTGTGAGAGGATTATGAGTGGTGTATGAGTGTGTTGGGGCCCCACACACCCCACACTGTGAGAGAGAGTTATGAGTGGTGTGTTAGTGTGTTGGAGCCCCCACCTAGCGGAGAGAGTTATAGTGGTGTATGGAGTGTGGTGAACCCCCCACACTTTACCTGTGAGGAGAGTTGTAGTGGTGTATGAGTGTGTTGAACCCCCACACACACCCCACCTGTGAGAGAGAGTTATAGTGGTGTGTAGGTGTGTTGAACCCCCCACACACCCACCTGTGAGGAGAGTTATAGTGGTGTATGAGTGTGTGGAGCCCCCACACACACCTGTGAGGGAGAGTTGTGAGTGGTGTATGGGTGTGTTGAACCCCCACACACACCCACCTGTGAGAGAGTTATGAGTGGTGTATGAGTGTGTTGGAGCCCCACACACACCCCACCTGTGAGGAAGTTGGCCAGAGTGGTGTATAGTGTGTTGAACCCCCCACACACACACCCCACCTGTGAGGAAGTTATGAGTGGTGTATGAGTGTGTTGAACCCCACACACACCACCTGAGGAGGATTATGAGTGGTGTATGAGTGTATGTTGAACCCCACACACACACCCACCTGTGAGAGAGTTATGAGTGGTGTATGGTGTGTTGAACCCCACGCACACCCACCTGTGAGAGAGAGTTATGAGTGGTGTGGCAGGTGTGTTGAACCCCCACGCACACACCCCACCTGTGAGAGAGTTATGAGTGGTGTATGAGTGTGTTGAACCCCCCACACCCCACCTGTGAGGAGAGTGCAGGTGGTGTATGAATGTGTTGAACCCCCCACACCCACCTGTGAGAGAGTTATAGTGGTGTGTAAGGTGTGTTGAACCCCCACACACACCCCACCTGTGAGGAGAGTTATGAGTGGTGTATGGTGTGTTGAACCCCACACCCACCTGTGAGGAGAGTTATGGTGGTGTATTAGTGTGTTGAACCCCCCCACCCACCTGTGAGGAGAGTTATGAGTGGTGTGTTAGTGTGTTGAACCCCCACACACCCCACCTGTGAGGAGAGTTATGAGTGGTGTATGAGGTGTGTTGAACCCCACACCTGTGAGAGTTATGAGTGGTGTATGAGTGTGTTGAACCCCACACACACCCACACTGTCAGAGAGATGTAGGTGGTGTATGGTGTGTTGGGCCCCCCACACCCCACCTGTGAGGGAGAGTTATGAGTGGTGTATGGGTGTTGAACCCCCCACACCCCACCTGTGAGGGAGAGTTATGGTGGTGTATGAGTGTGTTGACCCCCACACCCCACCTGTGAGGGAGGTTATAGTGGTGTATTGGTGTGTTGAACCCCCCCCACCCCACCTGTGAGGGGAGAGTTATGAGGTGGTGTATGGAGTGTGTTTGAACCCCACACACCCACACACTGTGAGGAGGATTATGAGTGTGGTGTGTGAGTGTGTTGAACCCCCCCCACCCTGTGAGAGGATTATGAGTGGTGTGTAGTGTGTTGAACCCCCACACACACACCCCCCTGTCGAGAGAGTTATGGTGGTGTATTAGTGTGTTGAACACACACATGTGAGAGAGTTATGAGTGGTGTATAGTGTGTTGAACCCCACACACACACACCTGTGAGAGTTATAGTGTGTATGGGTGTGTTTGAACCCCCACACACCCCACCTATGAGGGAGAGTTATGAGTGGTGTATGAGTGTGTTGGTCCCCCCCCCCCACCTGTGAGGGAGAGTTATGAGTGGTATGAGTGTTGAACCCCACACACACCCACCTGTGAGAGAGTTATAGTGGTGTATGGTGTGTTGAACCCACACACCCACCCTGAGGAGAGTTATGAGTGGTGTATGAGTGTGTTGAACCCACACACACACCCCTGTGAGGAGGATTGTAATTGGTGTGTAGTGTGTTGAACCCCCACACACACCTGTGAGAGTTATGAGTGGTGTGGGTGTGTTAACCCCCCCACCCCACCTGTGAGAGAGTTATGAGTGGTGTATGAGGTGTGTTGAACCCCCACACCTGTGTGGGGAGAGTTATGAGTGGTGTATGGTGTGTTGAACCCCCCACACCCACACCTGTGAGGGAGAGTTATAGTGGTGTATGGTGTGTTGAACCCCCACACACCCTGTGAGGGAGTTATGAGTGGTGTATGAGTGTGTGTTGAACCCCACACACCCACCTGTGAGAGAGTTATGAGTGGTGTAAGGTGTTGAACCCCACACACACCCACCTATGAGGAGAGTTATGAGTGGTGTATTAGTGTGTTGAACCCCCACACACCCACCTGTGAGGAGAGTTATAGTGGTGTATGGGTGTGTTGAACCCCCACACACACCTTACATGTGAGGAGAGATTATGAGTGGTGTATGGGTGTGTTGAACCCCACACACACCCACCTGTGAGAGTTATAGTGGTGTGGGTGTGTTGAACCCCCCACACACACCCACCTGTGAGGATTATGAGTGGTGTATGGAGTGTTGAACCCCACACCCACCTGTGAGAGAGTTATGAGTGGTGTATGAGTGTGTTGAACCACACACCCCACCTGTGAGGGAGATTATGAGTGGTGTGTAGAGTGTGTTGAACCCCCCCACCCACCTGTTGAGGGAGAGTTATGAGTGGTGTATGGTGTGTTGAACCCCCACACACACCCACCTGTGAGAGATGGTGTGCCCAGGTGTGTTGAACCCCCACACACCCACCTGTGAAGAGATTATGAGTGGTGTGTGAGTGTGTTGGGCCCCCACACACCCACCTGTGAGGTTATGAGTGGTGTGTAGGTGTGTTGGAGCCCCCACACACACACACCCACATGTGAGAGGGGATTATGGTGGACCCAGCCTAGTGTGTTAGACCCCACACACACCCACATGTAAGGGAGAGTTATGAGTGGTGTATGGGTGTGTTGAACCCCACACACACCCACATGTGAGGGAGGGATTATAGTGGTGTATGAGTGTGTTGAACCCCCACACACACCCCACCTGTGAGAGGATTATGAGTGGTGTATGGTGTGTTGAACCCCACCCACCTATGAGAGAGTTAGTGGTGTATGGGTGTATTTGAACCCCCCACACACCCCACCTATGAGAGAGACTATGGTGGTGTAGGTGTGTTGAACCCACACACACACCCCACCTATGAGAGGATTATGAGTGGTGTATGAGTGTGTTTGAACACACACACACCCCACCTGTGAGAGAGAAGTTATGAGTGGTGTGTAGGTGTATTTGAACCCCCACACACACCCACATGTGAGGAGAGATTGCCAGGTGGTGTGGTGTGTTGAACCCCACACACACCCACATGTGAGGAGAGTTATGAGTGGTGTATAGTGTGTTGAACCCCACACCCACCTGTGAGAGGATTGTGAGTGGTGTGTAAGGTGTTGGCCCCCACACCCACCTGTGAGGGGAGAGTTATGAGTGGTGTATGGGTGGTGAACCCCCCACACACACCCCACATGTGAGGGAGAGTTATGAGTGGTGCTGTGAGTGTGTTGGGCCCCACACACACCCTGCTCTGAGGAGGATTATGAGTGGTGCCTTGGTGTGTTGAACCCCCCCACACCCACCTGTGAGGAGAGTTATGAGTGGTGTATGGTGTGTTGAACCCCCCACACACACCCACCTGTGAGGAGAGTTATAGGTGGTGTATGAGTGTGTTGAACCCCCACACACCCTGTGAGGAGAGTTATGAGTGGTGTATTAGTGTGTTGAACCCCCACACACACCCACCTGTGAGAGTTATGAGTGGTGTAAGGTGTGTTGAACCCCCACACCCCACCTGTGAGGAAGTTATAGGTGGTGTATGAGTGTGTTGAACCCCCACACACACCCCACCTGTGAGGATTATGAGTGGTGTATGAGTGTGTTGAACCCCCACACACACCCCACATGTGAGGAGAGTTATGAGTGGTGTATGAGTGTGTTTGAACCCCCACACACCCCACCTATATGAGGAGAGTTATGAGTGGTGTATGGTGTGTTGAACCCCACACACCCCACCTGTGAGAGTTATGAGTGGTGTATGAGTGTGTTGAACCCCCACACCTGTGAGAGAGAGTTGTGGTGTGTGGTGTGTTGAACCCACACACCCACCTGTGAGGAGGATTATAGGTGGTGTATGGGTGTGTTGGACCCCCACACACACCCACATGTGAGAGTTATGAGTGGTGTAGGTGTGTTGAACCCCACACACACCCACCTGTGAGAGAAGTTATGAGTGGTGTATGAGTGTTGAACCCACCCACCTGTGAGAGAAGTTATGAGTGGTGTATGAGTGTGTTGGGCCCCCCACACACACACCCACATATGTGAGGAGTTATAGTGGTGTATGAGTGTGTTGTTACACACACACCCCACCTGTGAGAGAGTTATGAGTGGTGTAGGTGTGTTGAACCCCCACACACCCACCTGTGAGGGAGAGTTATGAGTGTGGTGTGGGTGTGGTGGCCCCCCACACACCCCACCTGTGAGGGGTGCCAGGTGTGTGGAGTGTTGAACCCCCCCACACACACACCCCCACCTGTGAGGAGAGTTATAGTGGTGTATGAGTGTGTTGAACCCCCACACACACACACACCCACATGTGAAGTTATAGTGGTGTATAGTGTATTTGAACCCCCCACACACCACATGTGAGAGGGGGTGGGTGAACATGAGTGTGTTGAACCCCCACACACACCCACCTGTGAGAGGATTATGAGTGGTGTATGAGTGTGTTGAACCCCCCACACACCCACCTGTGAGAGTTATAGGTGGTGTATGGGTGTGTGAACCCCACACACACACCCACATGTGAGGGGGGGATTATGGTGGTGTATGGTGTGTTGAACCACACACACACACCCACATGTGAGAGAAGTTATAGTGGTGTGTATGAGTGTATTTGGGCCCCCCACCCACCTGTGAGGAGAGGTGCCAGTGGGTGTATGGTGTTGAACCCCCACAAACACCCACCTGTGAGGTTTTTGAGTGGTGTATGGAGTGTGTTGAACCCCCACACACACACACCACCTGTGAGGGGAGGATTATGAGTGGTGTATGAGTGTGTTGAACCCCCACACACACACACCCACCTGTGAGGAGAGTTATAGTGGTGTATGGTGTGTTGAACCCCCACACACACCCACCTGTGAGAGAGAGTTATAGTGGTGTATGGGTGTGTTGAACCCCCACACACACCCTGTGAGAGTTATGAGTGGTGTATGAGTGTGTTGAACCCCACACACCCCACCTGTGAGAGAGTTATGAGTGGTGTATGAGTGTGTTTGAACCCCCACACACACACACCACCTGTGAGAGAGGATTATGAGTGGTGTGGTGTGTTGGGCTACACACCCACCTGTGAGGGAGAGTTATGGTGGTGTATGAGTGTGTTGAACCCCACACACACCCACCTATGAGAGAGAGTTATGAGTGGGGTGTATGAGTGTGTGGGAACCCCCCCACACCCACATGTGAGGGTATAGTGGTGTGGTGTGTTGAACCCCCCACACACCCACCTGTGAGAGTTATGAGTGGTGTATGAGTGTGTTGAACCCCCACCCACCTGTGAGAGAAGTTATGAGTGGGTGTATGAGTGTGTTGAACCCCCACACACCCCTATGAGGAGAGTTATGGTGGTGTGGTGTGTTGAACCCCCACACCCACATGTGAGGGGAGAGTTATGAGTGGTGTGTGGTGTGTTGAACCCCCCACACACCCACCTGTGAGGAAATTATGAGTGGTGTATGAGTGTGTTGAACCCCCACACACACCCCACCTGTGAGGAGAGTTATGAGTGGTGGCCAACAGGTGTGTTTGAACCCCCACACACACCACCTGTGAGGGAGAGTTATGAGTGGTGTATGAGTGTGTTGAACCCCCACACACACCCACCTGTGAGAGGATTATGAGTGGTGTGTAGTGTGTTGAACCCCCACACACACCCACCTGTGAGGAGAGTTATGAGTGGGTGTAGTGTGTTGAACCCCCACACCCACCTGTAGGGAGAGTGTAAGGTGGTGTGGGTGTGTTGAACCCCACACACACCCCACCTGTGAGGGAAGTTATGAGTGGTGTATGGAGTGTGTGACCCCCCACACCCCTGTGAGAGTTATGAGTGGTGTGTGAGTGTGTTGAACCCCCCACACCCCACCTGTGAGGAGGGATTATAGTGGTGTATGAGTGTGTTGAACCCCCACACACACACCCCACCTGTGAGGAGAGAGTTATGAGTGTGGTGTATAGGTGTGTTGAACACACACACACCCCACCTGTGTGAGAGAGAGTTATAGTGGTGTGAGGTGTGTTGAACCCCCACACCCACACCTGTGAGAGATTATGAGGTGGTGTGTGGTGTGTTGAACCCCCCCCACACCCCACCTGTGAGGAGAGTTATGAGTGTATAGGTGTGTTGAACCCCACACACCCACCTGTGAGAGAGTTATGAGTGGTGTATGAGTGTGTTGAGCCCCCACACACACCCACCTGTGAGGAGAGTTATGAGTGGTGTATGAGTGTGAACCCCCACACCCACCCTGTGAGAGTTATAGTGGTGTATGGTGTGTTGGAACCCCACACACACCCACCTGTGAGAGAGTTATGAGTGGTGTATAGTGTGTTGAACCCCCACACACCCATGTGAGAGTTATGAGTGGTGTATGAGTGTGTTGAACCCCACCCACCCCACCTGTGTGAGGAGAGTTGAGTGGTGTATGAGTGTGTTGAACCCCACACACACACCCCACCTGTGAGGAGAGTTATGAGTGGTGTATGAGTGTGTTGAACCCCCCACACACACACCCCACACCTGTGAGGAGGATTATGAGTGGTGTATGAGTGTGTTGAACCCCACACACACACCCACCTGTGAGAGAGTTATAAGTGGTGTAGGTGTGTTGAACCCACACACACACCCTGTGAGAAGTTATGATGGTGTGAGTGTGTTGAACCCCACACACACACCCACATGAGGAGAGTTATAGGTGAACATGAGTGTGTTGGGAACCCCCACACCCACCTGTGAGGAGAGTTATGAGTGGTGTGTGGTGTGTTGAACCCCACACACCCACCTGTGAGAGAGTTATAAGTGGTGTATGAGTGTGTTGAACCCCACACACACCACCTGTGAGGAGGATTATGAGTGGTGTATGGTGTGTTGAACCCCCACACACCCACCTGAGAGGGATTTATAGTGGTGTATTAGTGTTGAACCCCACACACCCACCTATGAGGAGAGTTATGAGTGGTGTGTAGTGTGTTGAACCCCCACACACACACCCACATGTGAGAGTTATAGTGTGGTGCCATGATGTGTTGAACCCCACACACACCCCACCTGTGAGAGAAGTTATAGTGTTGGTGTAGGTGTGTTGAACCCCACACCCACCTGTGAGGAGAGTTATAGTGGTGTGGTGTGTTGAACCCCCACACACACCCTGTGAGAATTATAATTGGTGTATGAGTGTGTTGAACCTTCCCCACACCCCACATGTGAGAGTTATGAGTGGGTGTATGAGTGTGTTGAACCCCACACACCCCACCTGTGAGGAGAGTTATGGTGGTGTATGAGTGTGTGAACCCCCACACCCACCTGTGTGTGTGAGGAGACCCATAGTGGTGTATGGTGTGTTGAACCCCCCACCCCACCCCACCTGTGAGGAGAGTTATAAGTGTATGGTGTGTTGAACCCCCACACACACCCACATGTGAGGAGAGATTATGAGTGGTGTATGAGTGTGTTGAACCCCCACACACACCCACATGTGAGAGAGGATTATGAGTGGTGTATGGTGTTGAACCCCACACACACACCCACCTGTGAGGAAGTTGAGTGGTGTGTAGGTGTGTTGAACCCCCACACACACCCCACCTGTGAGGAGAGTTATGAGTGGTGTATTGATGTGTTGAACCCCCCACACCCCACCTGTGAGAGAGTTATGAGTGGTGTATGAGTGTGTTGAACCCCCCACACACACCCTGTGAGGAGGATTGCCAGGCTGGTGTATGGTGTGTGAACCCCCACCCACCTGTGAGGAGAGTTATGGTGGTGTGAGTGTGTTGAACCCCCACACACACCCCACATGTGAGAAAGTTATAGTGGTGTATGAGTGTGTTGAACCCCCACACCCCACCTGTGAGGAGAGTTATGGTGGTGTATGGTGTGTGAACCCCACACACCCCACCTGTGAGGAGATTATAGTGGTGTATGAGTGTGTTGAACCCCACACACACACCCCCGTGAGAGAGTTATGAGTGGTGTATGAGTGTGTTGAACCCCCACACACCCACCTGTGAGAGTTATGAGTGGTGTATGAGTGTGTTGAACCCCCCACACCCCACCTGTGAGAAGTTATGGTGGTGTATGGTGTGAACCCCCACACACCCACCTGTGAGGAGAGTTATGAGTGGTGTATGAGTGTGTTGAACCCCACACACCCCACCTGTGAGGAGAGTTATGAGTGGGGTGTATGAGTGTGTTGAGCCCCACACACACCCCACCTGTGAGAAGTTATGAGTGGTGTATGAGTGTGTTGAACCCCCACACACACATGTGAGAGAGAGTTATGGTGGTGTGTAGGTGTGTTGAACCCCACACACACCCACATGTGAGAGAGAGATTGTAGTGGTATGGTGTGTTGAACCCCACACACACCCACATGTGAGAGTTATGAGTGGTGTATGAGTGTGTTGAACTACACACACCCACATGTGAGAAGTTATGAGTGGTGTATGGTGTGTTGAACCCCACACACACCCCACATGTGAGGAGAGTTATGGTGGTGTAGGTGTGTTGCACCCCACACACACCCATGTGAGGAGAGTTATGAGTGGTGTATGGTGTGTTGAATCCCACACACCCACATGTGAGGAGATTATAGTGGTGTATGAGTGTGTTGAACCCCCACACCCACATGTGAGAGAGTTATGAGTGGTGTGTGAGTGTGTTTGAATCCCCCACACACACCCACATGTGAGGAGAGTTATAGTGGGAGTGTATGAGTGTGTTGAACCCCACACACCCCATGTGAGAGGATTATGAGTGTGGTGTATGGTGTGTTGAATCACACACACCCACATGTGAGAGAGTTATAGTGGTGTATGAGTGTGTTGAACCCACACACACACCCACCTGTGAGGAGAGTTATGAGTGGTGTATGGGTGTGTTGAACCCCACACACACACACCCACCTGTGAGGAGAGTTATGAGTGGTGTATGAGGTGTGTTGAATCCCCACACACACCCCACATGTGGGGGGAGAGTTATGAGTGGTGTGAGTGTGTTGAACCCCACACACCCCACCTGTGAGGAGGATTATGAGTGGTGTATGAGTGTGTTGAACCCCACACACCCACCTGTGAGGATTATGAGTGGTGTATGAGTGTGTTGAACCCCCACACACACCCACATGTGAGAGTTATAGTGGTGTATGAGAGTGTGTTGAGCCCACACACCCACATGTGAGGAGAGTTATGAGTGGTGTATGAGTGTGTTGCACCCCCAAAACCACACCCACCTGTGAGGAGGATTATGAGTGTGTATGAGTGTGTTGAACCCCACACACACACCCCACATGTGAGAGTTATGAGTGGTGTATGAGTGTGTTGGGCACACACACCCACATGTGAGGGAGAGTTATGAGTGGTGTATGAGTGTGTTTGAATCCCCCACACACCCACCTGGGAGAGTTATGAGTGGTGTATGGTGTGTTGAATCCCCCACACACCCACCTGAGGAGGATTATGAGTGGTGTATGAGTGTGTTGAATCCACCCCACACACACCCACCTGAATCCCCCCCACACACACCCCACATCCCATCCCTCACCCACCCCCACACACCCCAATAAACTTCCCCAGAGAGCCGTTTTCGTGTCGCCTTACCTCCACAAGTCTAGACACACACAGACTTCACTTAATCCCAAGCTACTCTCATGGTTATAATTAGTGGTGGTGGCGGCGTTCCTAGAGCCCTCCTTACCCTCCTACACTATTCTTGTTACCGCTTCCCTGTAGTGTTTGTTTTACCTTTTGGAGGCGGGGGTAGGGAGTGTCTTCCTTCCTTTATTACCCTATTCCTTACTTTTCTCCTTCTCTCTCTCTCTCTCTCTCTCTCTCTCTCTCTCTCTCTCTCTCTTCTTTCTCCTTCCTTTTCTCCTCTTCTTTCTTTCCTCCTACTTCTTCCTCCTCATCTTCTCCTTCCTGTTCCTTCATCTCATTTATCCACCATCTTCACCTACTCAATACACACACACACACACACAACGAAGTGCTTTTAATCAACTATCAACGCATTTAAGTGTGATCGTTTTATCGCCTGTTGAACACAGGAAAATAATGTCCGTGTGTTCGTTGTGGTCCATGGATTATCGAGCCATTTATCAGTACACACACACACACACACACACACACACACACACACACACACACACACACACAAAAAGAAAGAAGAAGATGGTAACCAACCAATTTACTCACATTACCAAACGAATTTCTGTCACTCGCAAAAAAAAAAATAATAATTGATAAAAAAATGACACCTGCATTAATTAATTAGAGGCATTTTCACCTGGTGATTCATACATACGAACTTACACATAGATCCACACTTCTTAACATACATACATACATATACAAACACAAAACACCTCCTTAATATAATGACCTTCCGCTGTTATACATACATACACAATCATACACTGTATACAGTATAAAGGACGAATTAATACACCGTGTCCTGTTGATTGGAATTAATTTAGCTTTGCATATATACACATAACACGAGAGGACAGGTAAGGTCGTATTTCCACAGGTAAATCATCGTGTGTGTGTGTGTGTGTATGAAATCTGTATGAAATCTGTATGAATATGTATGAAGATGCATACCGATCAACAAGCATAACCCAGCCAAATATACACCAATATACACAACATACAAACTCCTTAATACAAAAATCTACAAGCTGGTTTCAATATACACACAAATCCCGTTTTCTATACAGTGAAACCTCGATTTAACGGATTATATGGAGGAATGTTCGTTATATCGAGGTGTCCGTTAGGTGTAAACCTTCTATTTAACGGACTATATGCAGATGAAATTCCGTTATATAGAGGTGTCCGTTAGGTGTAAACCCTCTATTTAACGGACTATATGCAGATGAAATTCCGTTAAGTCGACAGTCCGTTAGATGTGAAAGACCTCCTCTAACAGGTTATGTGTGTGAGAGAGAGAGAAAGAGAGAGAAAGAGAGCCAGTACAATTCAAGCTGACATACACCTCACACTGTCAGCAGTACCTGGATTTCCCTGTCTCTTATAGTACGGGAAAAACCCCGGGTCACAGGAGGGAAAGGAAAACAGGTCACAGGGGAAAAACAAGTCACAGGAGGAAAACAGGTCACAGGAGGGAAAAAATGGTCCGGGAGAGGAAAAAATAGTCACAGGAGGGAAAACCCAGGTCACAGGAGGGAAAAACAGGTCACAGGAGGAAAAACAAGTCACTGGAGAGGAAAAACTCACAGGGAAAAAATCACGAGGAAAAAACTCAAAGAAAATAAACTCACACAGGTAAAAATCACGGGAAAAACTAGTAATCTTTCCGTCCTGTATGAACTCATCCATCTATCCAGCCATCCATCTATCCGCTCATCCATCCATCAGCCGGACACCTGTTGATCTTGGCCTGACACACACACATACACGAGATCCCAAGACCCGTTTGTTACGAGTTAACTTTTCTCGTTGATTCTCTCGTTAAGTAAGGTACCAGTTCGTTGATTCTCTCGTTAAATGAGTTACCAGTTCGTTGATTCTCTCGTTAAATGACGCACCAGTTCGTTGATTCTCTCGTTAAGTAAGGTACCAGTTCGTTGATTCTCTCGTTAAATGAGTTACCAGTTCGTTGATTCTCTCGTTAAATGAGTTACCAGTTCGGTTGATTCTTTCGTTAAATGAGTTACCAGTTCGTTGATTCTCTCGTTAAATGACGCACCAGTTCGTTGATTCTCTCGTTAAATGACGCACCAGTTCGTTGATTCTCTCGTTAAATGAGTTCCCAGTTCGTTGATTCTCTCGTTAAATGAGTTACCAGTTCGTTAATTCTCTCGTAAAGTGAAAACAAACGCTCGTTATCACACACATTAAGTAACACGAGTATATCTCTTCGTTGAGTCCCTCGTTAAGTCACTGATACCTCACCTACTGAAGTACCCACCTACCCATGTACTTACCCACTGACTCAACCATGTTACACCTACTGACTCACCCCCCATGTACTTACCTTACATGAACCACGGCAGTACAGAGTCACAGGAACACAGTAATAGGTACTGACGAAAGAAAATCTCACAGGTGTACTTACCAATATCCGGCTACGGCAGTCCCCTACTGTCTTGGGTACTTACCTGGAAAGTACAAAAGATTATTGTTAATGAGGGGAATTATTTCGACAGGTGATTTAGTAATAATTGTAATGATTGTAATTATAAAAAATATTTTGTTATTTTTTACTATTACTATTATTATTATTATTATTATTACTAAAACAAATTCAACAAAATATACCTAAAAAAGCTATATTTCTTGACTAACAATATATATCACTATCGTTTTTAGGAAATAACAACAACAAAACGATTCATCAAAAACAAAAAACACCAATTTAATCTGTTTTTTTCCAATAAATTTCCACATTACCTTTTACACACTTTAATTATTTTATTTACACAGACGAAATTGGTTTTTAGTCGTGACATTTCGTTTTCTGTTGCCCTGTATACTGACCAGTGTATGTATGTATGTATGTATGTATGTATTTGTCTCTAATCCCGTTTAGATATTTTATTTTCTCTCTCTCTCTCTCTCTCTCTCTCAAGGGTCCACAGATCTTAATCACGGACAGTTTGCTTAGCGTCGCCTGGCTGTCGTTCAATCACCTCCCATCCCCAACAACCTTCTACGTCAGGTCCTCCGTCAGACAGGTCCTGCCCTCCCCACAGGTCTTCCTCCGTCAGACAGGTCCTCCGTCAGACAGTCCTCCGTCAGACAGGTCCTTGCCCCCCACAAGGTCCTCCGTCAGACAGGTCCTGCCCCCAGGTCCTCCGTCAGACAGGTCCCAGATATACGAGGCGAGTTAATACAGTAGTCTGGCTGTAGTGTCATTATACCACTGAAATCTCAGACCATTATGCTTCACCCGGAATAAAACATGACTCTCATTATATCACCGTGAGAACCTCTTTCCCGTGTTATTATTTCTCTCTCTTTCTCTCTCTCTCTCTTTGTCTCCCTCGCTCTCTTTTTGTCTCTCTCTGTGTCTATCTATATCTCCTTGTTTATTATTCTCTCTCTCTCTCTCTCTCTCTCTCTCTCTCTCTCTCTAATAAACACAGTAACAATCTAACAATCTAAAATACTCCTAAATACTCTGCAGACGTTACGAATGGGGAGATAATGAAGAATAATGGAGAATAATTGGTGGCTAGATGGCAAGTAACACGATCAACCCCCCTTAAAGTTTCGGCACTTCTCACACGTAAACCGATTTAAAACTGACGACCGGAACATTTTTTCCTTTTTTTCCCATTTTTTCCCCTTTCCCCATTTTTTTTTTTTCCTTTTCCCCATTTTTTCCCATTTTTTCTCATTTTTTCCCCATTTTTCCCCCTTTTCCCATTTTTTTCTCATTTTTCCTCATTTTTTCCCATTTTCTCCTCATTTTTCCTTTTCCATTTTTCCCCTTTTCCCCATTTTTCCCTTTTCCCCATTTTTTTCCCTTTTTTCCCCATTTTTTCCTTTTTTCCCCATTTTCTTCTCGCCATTCTTATATCTGTCTTTCTTATTCCTCCTGTTTCGTCTTATTATATGATGTTTTTATTGTCATTATTGTATTTTCGTTCTTCTGTTATTCGTCATTCCGTTCTTCTTCTTCGTTCATTCCATTCTCCTTCTCTCTTCCTCATTCCTATTCGGCATGTAAGAGAGAAAAGAGAGAGAGAGAGAGAATATTTCCACTCCTTCCTTTTCCCCACAAACATTTAATTTTCCTCCTCCTCCATATTTACTCTACCTTTTTCCTCTCCATCTCTACTCCTTCATCATCATATTTCTTCACGTGTCTTTGCATCTCTCTCTCTCTTACCCAATTTATCACCTTTGCCACTTCCTCTTTTCACATTTCCAGAACTTAACTTTATCATTCTTTTGCCTAACTTGAGATAACAGACACTGGAGGTCACAGCCACAGATTCTGGAGGTAATTCACAGACACCAACAGACACTGAGGTCACAGCCACAGATTCTGAGGTAATTCACAGACACCAACAGACACTGGAGGTCACAGCCACAGATTCTGGAGGTAATTCACAGACACCAACAGACACTGGAGGTCACAGCCACAGATTCTGGAGGTAATTCACAGAACACTAACAGACACTGGAGGTAACAGCCACAGACTCTGGAGGTAATTCAGACACTGAGGTCACACCCACAGATTCTGAGGTAATTCACAGACACCAACAGACACTGGAGGTCACAGGCACACCTGAGGTAATTCACAGACACCAACAGACACTGAGGTCACAGCCACAGATTCTGGAGGTAATTCACAGACACCAACAGACACTGGAGGTCACAGGCACAGACTCTGGAGGTAATTCACGGACACCAACAGACACTGGAGGTCACAGCCACAGATTCTGGAGGTACCAGACACCAACAGACACTGGAGGTCACAGCCACAGATTCTGGAGGTAATTCACAGACACCAACAGACACTGGAGGTCACAGCCACAGATTCTGGAGGTGATTCACAGACACCAACAGACACTGGAGGACACAGGCACAGATTCTGGAGGTAATTCACAGACACCAACAGACACTGGAGGTCACAGCCACAGATTCTGGAGGTGATTCACAGACACCAACAGACACTGGAGGTCACAGCCACAGATTCTGGAGGTAATTCACAGACACCAACAGACACTGGAGGTCACAGCCACAGATTCTGGAGGTAATTCACAGACACCAACAGACACTGGAGGTCACAGCCACAGATTCTGGAGGTGATTCACAGACACCAACAGACACTGGAGGTCACAGCCACAGATTCTGGAGGTAATTCTGGTGCACTACAGACACTGGAGGTCACAGCCACAGATTCTGGAGGTAATTCACAGACACCAACAGACACTGGAGGTCACAGCCACAGATTCTGGAGGTGATTCACAGACACCAACAGACACTGGAGGACACAGGCACAGATTCTGGAGGTAATTCACAGACACCAACAGACACTGGAGGTCACAGCCACAGATTCTGGAGGTGATTCACAGACACCAACAGACACTGGAGGTCACAGCCACAGATTCTGGAGGTAATTCACAGACACCAACAGACACTGGAGGTCACAGCCACAGATTCTGGAGGTAATTCACAGACACCAACAGACACTGGAGGTCACAGCCACAGATTCTGGAGGTGATTCACAGACACCAACAGACACTGGAGGTCACAGCCACAGATTCTGGAGGTAATTCAGACACCAACAGACACTGGAGGTCACAGGCACAGATTCTGGAGGTAATTCACAGACACTAACAGACACTGGAGGTCACAGGCACAGACACTGGAGGCCACAGACACCCCGGCGGGCCAAAAGGCGTACGTGCACGAAATCTGTGGCCGAAGATTTTCTTTTATGAGTATGAAGTTGTGTGGGGCAGCTCCATCCATCACCCTCCCTACCCTCCCTTGCTCATACCCTCCCTCCCTTCCTCCCTACATCCTTGCTCACACACCCTCCCTACCCTCCCTTGCTCACACCCTCTCCTCCTACCATCCGCCTCACACACCTCCCTACCCTCCTTGCTCCCACACACCCTCCCTCCCTCTCTCCCTCCCTCCCTCCTACCCTCCCTCTCTCTCCCTCATGTCGTCCACACCCTCTCTTCCTTTATATTCTCCCTCCCTGCCTGTCTCCTACCCTCCCTCTCTTCCTTTATATTCTCCCTCCCTGCCTGCCTCCTACCCTCCCTCTCTTCCTTTATATTCTCCCTCCCTGCCTGCCTGTCTCCTACCCTCCCTTACCACTTCTCTTTATGTTCTCTCTGCCTGCCTGTCTCCTACCCTCCCTTACCACTCCCTCTCTTCCTTCTTCTCTCCCTCCCTGCCTGCCTCTACCCTCCCTCTCTTCCTTTATATTCTCCTCCCTCCTGCCTGTCTCCTACCCTCCCTTACCACACCCTCTCTTCCTTTATATTCTCCCTCCCTGCCTGCCTCCTACCCTCCCTTACCACACCCTCCCTCCCTCCCTCCTCAGAGAACCAAAACATTTACCCAGGCCTCTCCTCTTTCCTCCCTTTCTCTCTCTCCTTTCTCTTCTTGGGTTTCATTTACTCTCCCCCTTCCTCTTATTCTTCTCTTTCTCATTCATTATTATTATTTTTTCCTTTCTACTTCTTCCATTTATCGTGTCTACTTGTTTACCTTGTCTCTCTCTCTCTCTCTCTCTCTCTCTCTCTCTCTCTCCCTCTCCTCTCTCTCCCTTTAATCATCGTTTTAATCTAACTCACAAGAAAGTTATCTCACTATTGACTTTAATTTGCTCTAACAGTTGACGGTTTTGTTTCTCATATTATTTTTAGTTTTTTAAATTTGAAATCCAGCATTCTGATTGGTCGAGTCTTTACCGTTAAACTATCATCCAGCATTCTGATTGGTCGAGTCTTTAACGCTTATCATCCAGCATTCTGATTGGTCAAGTCTTTACCGCTAAACAATCATCTAGCATAATGATTGGTCGAGATAATTACTCCTCAAATGTCCTTCTCTTTAGGTTAGAGATTAAATTAATCCCCAGATTAACCTTTAACCCAGGGATTAGGCAACAGTTGTTAGTTTGTGTGTTTTTAATTATTTTTTCAATTACTGACGAAACGCTCGATTATTTTTATTGACTTTCGTTCCGTTTATCAATTTTCTTTCCTTTTTTTACTTGTCTATATTCACCAATTTTACTCTTATTAACACCTACGTACGTACACACATACACACACATACACAGGTACACACATACACTCACAAACATATACTAACACAAAGACAATAATATACATACATACATACATACATACATACATACATACATACACACTCGTACATAAACACACACACACACACACACACACAGGGTCCATTATAATAACAATAGCGCTATTTTTCACACCAACTATTTATTAAACCAACACCTGGCTGCTATTATTACCTGTCTTATAATTAACCGATATATTTACTCATCAAATAATAGCCTTTTATAATTACTTTTCTTAATTATATATCTGTTTTATTTAATTACCCACCTGGAATTAATTCACCATACCTGTACAATTACCCCCACACACCTGAATACTCGTAATTACCCACCTGTCATTAATTAACCACACCTGTATAATTACCCACACACACCTGAATACTCGTAATTACCCACCTGTCATTAATTACCCACACCTGTATAATTACCCACACACACACACACCTGAATAATTACCCACCTGTCATTAATTACCCACCTGTCACTAATTACCCACACACACACACACACACCTGAATTACACACCTGGGGGACATGGGGAGGAGGGGGGGTATTACATGCAACAATCATCAACACCTGAACAACCTGTAGACCTGATTACCATTGGGCAGGATTAGAGGGGAGAGTGTTTGGTTTGTGTTGAGGTTAGTATGCTAAGTGGGCTAATTAGTGTGGTAGTGGTGTTTTCCTGGGGGGGTGACTGTCCAGGGATAAAGAGAGAGGAATTAAGAATGGGAGGATAAAAATTGATAAAGATGG